>NC_055961.1:31699528-31872028 GCF_018492685.1 Alosa sapidissima | reverse complement strand
TAGCACATGACTAGTGGTTGTTGGGCCTGTTCTAGGATTAGTCTTTTTGGGTGGTCCTCGCTGGTGAGGGATTTGGGTGGTTCTATCTATGCACTGGCACTTTTGTGTCCTCAGATGAACGTAGGCCCAGTCAGGAGATCCGACGCTCACCACACACTTCTTGGTTGAACTCTTCATGTTTTCCATTTCGTTCTCATTAAATAATTTTGCTTGTTCCATCCATTCTGCTCAAAGGCAACTGAAAATATTATCAGACAGAAACACACACACACACACACACACACACACACACAGAAATGTCTAGTGTGTGTGATTAGGGTCTGTGAAAGCAGAACAACTGCCTGGATCATTCTCTGGAAACGTTTTTGTATAAACAGCAGCTTCTCAGGAAACACATCAGAGGGGGAAAGAACTTTCTACTAAACAGCTGCTTCATTAATTCTCCAATCAGCCGTTTTTCTTTGAGATGCACATTAAGATGGTGTGTGCGTGTATGTGCGTTGGCGCGTGCGTGTGTGTGACCTCCTCTGACCGTCTCAGCATTAGTGTCCATTAAACCTCCCTCTTCGAGCATAAGTTTGCTGCGGTTCTAGCACGCCCATGGAAATGAGACTGTTATGGGCATTATGCAGTATGCAGAGAGTCAAGACATGAATACTGATGTGCTCTCTCTCATTTTCCTATCCTTCTCTCTCTCTCTCTTTCTTTCTCTCTCCCCATCATCACTTCCTCTCTCCATTTCTCCAAGACCCCCCCCCCTCTGGTCTTGGTATTTCTTTTTATCATCTCCTGCAAAACTGCACTTCACACCTTCACACATTTCACACCTGTGAAATGACACCCCGTCCCCTCCCTCTCTCCCAAATGACCTCTGATCAGGTCCCTATGACTATCCTCAACTGGACAGCCAGCAGGGGACCGTGAGGTGGCTCTGGCCCAGAGGCGATCAATGTTAGTCCATAGACCGCCCACTCAGGGCCACACATGCTGCTGATGTGACCGACCCTCCTGGAGACAAGTGTCCCTCTAGTCTTTCAAACAGGGAGAATAGTCATGCACCCTGATTAGCAGGGTCTCCTGTCTTTGTCTTGAAAATGACCAATGACCTCTCCTGTGTGTGTGTCACTGTCCATTGCCTCACCACCCTTTTCTTTAAATATATATGTTCTGGAATGGTTTGTGACCATGAGTATGTATTAAATGAAGCCAGCTCATGGCTATATGTCTAGCTTGACTCCGGCCAAGACCAAGATCACAGGGGCCGTGTGTGTGTGTGTGTTGCCGGCAGTGAGTCAGGCACTAGACAACGGGGATAGCTCTGGCCAGGTCAGTAAACTGAGCGACTGTAGATTATCCCACTACACACACACACACTGGAAAAAGCCCTGGTGACATCATGTGGACATTGATTGGCTGTGCTGGGCAGGGAACCCCCTGCTCCTGGTTGGGTGGAGCCGAGAGTCCAACATTCTTTTTTTTTCTTTTCTCTTTTTCATTTCCCTTTTTCTTTCCCATGTTGATAGTGGCCCGTTGAGACCTGTCTCTCTGTTTTTCTATTCCCTCAGTTAATCTCTCTCTCTCTCTCTCTCTCTCTCTCTCTCTCTCTCGCTCTCTTTTTCCCCTTTTCTCTCTCCACTATAAGTATGGAAAGACAAGCAGTCACATGAGATGACATCTTGTTGTGTGCCGTGTCCAAATGTTTGGTCATAGTTTACAATAGTACATTAACTATAGTTACTCGTTTGTTTAAAGCTTAATATAAACAAGTTCTTCACTGGAATCTTTATTTGTTTTGCCCCCTCCCCATCTCTCTCTGCAGATGTTTGTTGTAGAAAAGGTGGAAGGCTCCAGCTGTTCCCTCCATGAGTTCTCCATCAGTGGTTCCACATACGCTCCCGAAGGACAAGTGTGAGTAGTCATACCCTTGTCCACGTCTCAAATGGATCAACAAACAATGTCTCTATGTACACAGCTTGGCCTTCATTTACCCAAACGTCACGCTGATCCATCAGGAAAGCAAACACCCAAAACAAACATTTTGTAACATATGTGTGGCCATTCTTATCTTATTTTATCTTAATACTTGGTAATAATATTCAGTGCTCATACTTACTTACTATTCATTCATTTATTCATCTTTTCAATTAAGAGCAGACTTGACAGCTGTAACATATTGAGTCTCTATGACCGATGTGCAGTATCTTTAGTAAGTAATAACAGTGGTAAACGTTAATGATGTGTGTGGTCTAGTGGTCTAGGGTTCTGTAAGGGGATGTGAGGGCTTGTGTAGGTACCACAGTGGAAAGGCTCCACATCCAGGCTTTTCTTTGACAGTGGAAGCCCAACCCCTCTATTCATCACCTAATTCCATTCCATGTCATTCATAAGCCGCCTTTAAAGAGTCCCTCCATGTCCAAAGCCACCAACCACCTAAGATTTACTGTGCTCCCCCCTCAACGCTTTCCAAAACTCTTTTCAGAGGATTTATTCATAACCATTAAAAAAAATCAGGAACATTCTTCATTTGAGCTAAAATGGGTTCTTGTGAAGTAACACTGTAACACATGTGCCAGTATTGGTTTGCCGTTAATGACTGGGCAGTCAGCATTTGTCTTTCTGCCATAATACACGTTGACCTGCAGCTCGTGTAAGTTGTGTTTGACTCTGGGAGACTGGGTCCTCAGTGCTGAAGCTTGGAGAGCAGACTGCACTCTGCACTTGGTGTGAGTCTAAGGTAGCCTGCGAGTTCTGTCATCACACTCTCGCTCACTTCCTTTTTTAGTAACACTAAAACACTCTTCTTCCGCGCTAACGAGTATGTTTAAAAATGACTCTCAGACATGTGGGCTATGCAGTAACGTGTAATGGATGTCTTTAAGCGTTGTAGTGAGGGGCATGTATTGTCTTGTAAACATTTGTGTCTCTGTAAGCCTAGTGCTAATGACTCATTAAGAGTCTGGTATAGAGTATCTTTGGAAAGGATCTTTTGAAGGGTATACTGCAAACATATTGATGTCTGTAATGGCCTGGTTGTGATCCCCGTAAGAGAGCAGGGGATTGAATAACATGGCCTGGCTTAGGAGGTAGTTGCAAATGTATACATGTGGGACTAGGCAAGTGTGCATGTGGTGCAGTTGACACGGTTGAGTGTGTTTTGTGTGAATGGCTATGGTTTGTGGTTCATCTCTGTCTCCCTCTCTCTCCCTCTGTCTTTCTTCTCTCTGTTCTTGCAGGCTGAAGGGGGATAAGGCAGTGCAATGTGGTGACTATGACGGGCTGCTGGAGCTTGCTACAATCTGCTCCATGTGCAATGACTCCTCACTGGACTACAACGAGGTACTGATTGGTGTGTGTGTGTGTGTGTGTTGTATTTAACAAAAGGCATTTTATCATCATTTTCTTTAATGCCCTACCTCCATGCTTTTACTAGTCATTAACTTTATTTCCTGGTTGGTGGACACTTGTCTGAAGTTTGAAATCATTGGAGTTGCAGTCATCATGGACATCTATGAAGGACAGTTCAGTTCTGATTCTTGATACCTTTCCCATGGCATAATAAACCATCACCACCTTTTTCAGATCAGAAAGATGTAGACGAATTTTAAAAGCCGTTGCTTGAGATTGCATCAGCAACAGGCAACCTGGGAGTCTGTCTGGTTTGGTGTGTGTGTAGATCAGCATGGTGATAGTCACAACAGCCTGCTTTTGCTTTGATCATAAAACAGTGGAAATACTCAAACTCGTTCCTCTCTGCATTGTGGCCACATTCTTTGACTTAATGATGAGGAAACGAGGCAGTGCCGCGTTGATGTGAATGAGAGAGGAGAGGAACAGGGAATTATGAATCATGATTGCAAATTCAATATTGTTCCATTCGTCTGTATTTCAGTAGAATGTAAATGCACTTTTTGACATGGACATCCGAGTGCTTTATGATGAATCCCTAGTGCTTTGTTTCATGGTTCTGTATATCATTAAAGGTAATTAAAAGATTTGTTATCTTATTAGGAAACACTGAACTGCTTAGCACAGGCTGTTGGGTAAAGACTAAAAGGCTAAAATGTTGTCATTTCATTTGCATACTTTAATTCATGTGATTCATGATCCAGACAAAAATGAAGTGTCGTGACCTGCAAGATGAGATGATATTTCAACTTATTGCATTGGCAAGTGCCATCATATCTGGGCTATAGTTTCAGTGTTCATATTATCAGATTAGAGTGCAGAAATGTGATGAAAGTCGTCTTCCTTGAAGCAGCGGAATCTCTTTGCTTCAGCAGTCAGTGTCATTTGAGAGGTGTGTGGGTGTATGAGTGAGCTGAAGTCTGTGCGTTTTGTGTATGCATTTAGCCCTACATACAAGTTTGCATATATTCACAGGATCTGTTCTAAATGCATGCACGCAGACTGGAATGCCTCAGCACTCTCCTGCTTGCATTTGAACACGCATCAACACGTGTGCTGTTCCTCTTGTCTTGATACCTTTTTCTCACTTCCTTGTTATCACCATGGTATCACCATCACTACGCTCTGTGGTTGTCAGGGACAAAGCGAGCAGAATGCAGTTTGGAGTTGTTCTGTAGTCGCATGTGCACACGGGCACCAGGCGCATCATCACGCCACATTAATGCATTGCATTATGGGCTCTTAAATATCATGCCACCAAAAAAAGCGCCCTCGTTGCAAGTGGTTCAAGTGTGGTTGTGTTCGAGGCGATTACACACGATTCACTCTTGAGAAATGATTCACTGTATTTTGGGTGCCTCATCAAAGGGAACTTGTGGTTTTCCACTAGCTTTTAAAAGTGTGCCATAGTAAAAAAAAAAAGTAGAGAGTTGTGAACCATGTGGACTCACCACGAGTCTCTCCCTCTCTCTTCCCGGCAGGCAGAGAAGGGGGTGTTAACCCGACGTGCTACAACCCCACTGGGTCACCCAGCGCTTTGTCCATGCGCCAAAACACCGTAACTCTTTCCACTGGAAAGCTGTCGCTTTCTGGACGTACCGTGCTTGACTCTTGTTTTGGAGGTCGAGAGATGTTTCAGAGCACGGCTTTTTTAACTCTGCCTTCAGGGGGAAAGTGGCTTCGCTTACAAATCTGACCGTGTGAGCCAGTGGTCATGGCACTGGCTCCTCACTCCCTCTGCCATGAGCAAGTCATTTGTGTTATAAACGGAGTCTTTTATGTGATCATCAAAGAACTGACACTACACAAAGCCATTTTTCAACTGGAGTTAATTGAACACGATGCAGTCACCATGTCCACATCATCATTTATGTAACTCTAACTGCTGAGTGTTGTAGCTCCTGACATAAAGCCTCTGCCCACACACTGTTTGAAATGTTCCATGTAGATGTTTGGCATATTATGCCACTTTCGAGCCTCTACAATTGTTATCAAAAGAAGTGGTCAAAATATTGTTTTGCACAATAAAATATTGCACAGTATGGGGTCTGTACAGTGTGTCCATCCATTCTTGCACCAGTTGATTGCTGTTGTTGTGTCCTTCCAGGCCAAAGGTGTGTACGAGAAGGTGGGCGAGGCCACGGAGACTGCCCTGACTACCTTGGTGGAGAAGATGAACGTCTTCAAAACGAATCTGTCCGGACTCAGCAAGGTGGAGCGAGCGGGAGCGTGCAACTCGGTAAGGCAATGCCGGGATTTGATGGACGGCCCGGGGGGCGGGTAAGAGCACGCGGAGCTGATAGAAGCGCTGGATCATTTGAGCGATTGGTGGCCTGTGGAAAAGGGACGCGCGTGTCTCTTCCTTCCTCCTCGTATATCAAACGAGGACTTCATGGCTCCCGTAGCGCATTAGTGCCAGCGAAGCGAGGCTGCGTGCAACTCCATAACTTTTAAAGAGTCTTGGGTGCAAGCTGACGGTTCCAGAATAAGAGCGAGATCTTAAGGCACTGTCTGGCATGTTCTCTTTAGCCGTTTTCTTTATAGGGGCTCTTGGCTGTAAACAATGGTGGGAGAGAGAAGATACTGTAGAAGTCGAGGGTTCAGGAGTAAATGACCAGAAGTTCTGCATTTTTCCACTGCTCTCTCTCTCTCTCTCTCTCTCTCTCTCTCTCTCTCTCTCTCTCTCTCTCTCTCTCTCTCTCTCTCTCTCTCTCTCTCTCTCTCTCTCTCTCTCTCTCTCTCTCTCTCTCTCTTCACAGAAGGACACTCAAATCCCCAGCGCATTAATGACTAGAAAAAGCCCTTTAGCGTCACAAGTTCCCCGGGGCAAAGCATAATATTTAGACAGGCCACGAGTTTATGAAGAGGTTAGCTAAACTTTCCGTCAACCTTCCAGGCTTTCAGCGCCTTGGAAGGACAAGGCGGGGTGGGGTGGGGGGTATTAGGATTTGCTTTTCATTTGAATACATTTGAGGATGAGTTCCGAATGTCATTAATGTGTGTGAGACGACTTCAAGCAGATGTTCAAGTTAAATGCTGGCCCGCTTTTTAATGGCGAGAAACGGAAAGACGAGGCATTTAGCTGAAATAATAGCTTTATGCACTCAGCGTCAGGCCATCCATCAAGTGCTTGCAACAGCAGGGCATGTCGTCTGTTCATGTCAAAAGCGTCTCGTCCTGGGGTTGGGGAGGTGGGGGCTGTTTACCAGACACCCCTGTCTGGTGTCTGGCCCCGAGTCCAATCACTCTCTTTGTCAGGCTCTCCCTGGGTGCAGGTGTCACCTAGTGGCCTGTCGGGGAACTGGCAGACATGCTGGTACATTTCATTCAGGCAGCTTTAGGAGATGTTTATGAATGAAAGCCTTTGCTTAGCAATGCCTCGGTGTAAACAGTGGAATGCATTGAACATTTATAAATATGACTTGATTTTATTTATAGTAGATTTGTTGTAGATCTCTTAAGAGGGCTACAGTGGTGTTGTGTGTACACCCGATAGCTCCCTATTCGGAGTGCTGCCTGGCTGCCTCGTGCCTCGTGGCTGCTGCTGACTGCCAAGCGGAGCCTGGGGTTCGGCAGGCGGGAGAGGCGCCATCCTGATGAAACATTAAAGCCGGCGGGGCTTTAGAAGCCTTCTGCACAGCGGCGCGGTGCAGCGCCTGTTCCGCTCAGCCAGCCAAAGAGCCCTCACCAGACACCTGGACCTGACAGGTGGCCTGGAAAAGGCCTGGAATATGCCTGACTGAAATGATCTCCCATGAGCAGCTGAGACTGACAGTTTCGCCCCCAAGATCGTCCACCAGGCACCTTTTCTTACACTTTTCTTACTTCTCTGTTATTTCTCCTCTCTGTAGGTGATCAGGCAGCTGATGAAAAAGGAGTTCACTCTGGAGTTCTCCCGTGACCGCAAGTCCATGTCGGTGTACTGCAACCCCACTAAGGCTGGCTCTCAGAGCAAGATGTTTGTCAAGGTGCATTATTACAAGGGCCATGAAGGGTGGGACACTTGCCATCACTCGTCTAACATGTTAATTCAAGTACAACGATCATCCCACCCACTTCAGTCCCCATAGTACTCATTTAATCCTACCAATCCTTTTTTGGAGGCCTTTCTGTGGTATACCCACGAGCACAACTCATATGATTCTGTTGAAGACATGAATGTAGATGATCTGACCAGTGCTGTGTGCTGTACGACAGGGGGCTCCGGAGGGCGTGGTTGAGCGATGCCAGTATATGCGTGTGGGCACGACCAAGGTGCCCCTGACCCAGCAGCTGAAGGAGCAGTTGATGGAGACCATCCGTGACTGGGGCTCGGGCCGTGACACCCTGCGCTGCCTGGCACTGGCCACCCGCGACACGCCGCCCCGCAAGGAGGACATGGATCTGGAGAACGCCACCAATTTCGCCCAGTATGAGGTCAGACAGGAGGAGGACATGATTGGGGGGGGGGGGGGGGTGTGGCTGGAGCTGAAGCTTTTGGACCAGCCATAGCTAGATAGTTGGCTACTCATTGCATACATTTCTGACGATTTCTGAGTATGGAATAAGGGTTTGTGGGAATTTTGTGTATAGGTGCATATTGGTTTGTGGATCATGCAAAAGTGGTGTTGTACACAACTGAATGTGTGATAGAATACTGAATACGAAGATAGAATAATGAAGGTTTATTATATAAGTCAACTATGTTTATATCATTGTCAATACCATCGATACATATACGGTCAATACTATCTTATACATATGTGTGTGGTTGGTGTAATGGTTTGAATGTGTGTGTTTTTATCAGTCGGAGCTGACGTTTGTGGGCTGCGTCGGAATGCTGGACCCTCCCAGGAAGGAGGTCATCGGTTCAATAAAGCTGTGTAGCGAGGCCGGCATCCGCGTCATCATGATCACTGGTGACAACAAGGGCACGGCGGTGGCCATCTGCCGGCGCATCGGCATCTTCGGCGAGGACGAGGACGTGAATGGCAAGGCTTACACTGGCCGCGAGTTCGATGACCTGCCGGCCGAGTCTCAACGGGATGCGGTCAAGCGTGCCCGCTGCTTCGCCCGTGTCGAGCCGGCGCACAAGTCCAAGATCGTCGGCTTCTTGCAGTCCTTTGACGAGATCACGGCCATGGTGAGCAGACCAACACACATGTTTTCAATTGCCATGTCTTTTGACGTCAAGTCTGTAATTGTCAGTTGACAATGACTTTTATTCTGATTGATCCCAGGACTACCCAAATGGGTATAATTTGTTTAGATCATATGCTTTTCAATTTCATATGTGATTTAACTACCAAGTATATTTTGCATTAAGTAAATTGACCATGCAAGTCAAGGTCATCACTTTCTTTGACTTTCATTTCCTTGACACTAACAACTTTTGGAACTCCTTACCCTCTAGCACAGTAGGCCATTTGAAACAGCTTCAGTCTGACTCATCAATTGTGAAACGGCATCGACAAAACAAAACAAGTGGCGAACGCTGATCCCAGTCGTTGCATCATTGCACTCTTAGTTTGATTTGAAGAGGAGAAAGACTCTCCTCTTGTGCCACGGGGAGCACAAGCCTGAAGCATCTTATTATGCGAATGAAGGAAAGTGCACCCATTGGCTGCGTGCGTTCACTCGGTAACGGTCATGCATACTCATTGGATGTGGCACGTTGCATCAGTAGTGAGTAGCTACTGTCAGACGGGAGTCTGGGCTCCACATCCCACTGTCCACGCCTCGCCAGCTCTCTGTCCCTCTGGTCCGCCAGAACCCAGACAAGAACCCCCCCCCCTCCCTCCCTTTCCCCTTGAATGTATCAGACTGTGTCATCTCTTGTCCCACATGGCTGTCACAACCCCCCCCCCCCCCACACACACATACACACACACACACACACACACCACCATCCCCTTCCTTGCTTTTGCTGTCAGATGGAAACCGCAGCCTCGTATAGACGGTTGCCTTTGTGTCAGACAGACACTTCACTCAAAGACTCAAAGTGAAGCCCCTGCTTTCTATTTTCCCTCCACTACCCTTTCTCCATTTCTCTGTGATGTTGTTTACAGGCCTTTGTGTGTCATTTCTTGTGTGCTTGCTTGACCCCCGTACCCAGTGCACCGGTAATCCCAAATGAGGTTGTTTTTCTTAAAGTCGGGTCTGACCATGGAAACTGTTCCCTTCAAAGCAGTTCCCCATTGCTGGGGAAATGTTTTGTTGTGACTGGTTCCTTGTGCAACAAGGGGGATTCATCTCCGAATGAAGACGTAAGACAGACGCAGGCATATAAACATCCAGAAGCTGCTCATTCATCTTCTATATGGGCTGTCTCCATGATCAAACGCTTGGTGTTAAATATGGCCATAAATACAGCCCTGCATAGACAGTGCCTCATTAAATGGTGGCGTGCCATTTGTGACACTTACACAATGAAATTCCTACTTTATATTTTAAATATACAAAAATGAATAGCCCATTTAAAAATGGAGATTGGTATAAAAAATCTAATACCAGTTATGCGTACATGTGTATGTACAGTATGTAGGTGCACAGCAGTGGTTCTCAGTCCAGTTTAAGGATGTCTGAAGTCCAGAGAGTGAGAAGTTGCTGATGATGCTTGATGATGCTCCCCCCTCCCAGACTGGTGATGGTGTGAATGACGCCCCGGCTCTGAAGAAGGCCGAGATCGGCATCGCCATGGGCTCCGGCACGGCCGTGGCCAAGTCGGCCTCCGAGATGGTGCTCTCCGACGACAACTTCTCCACCATCGTGGCGGCCGTGGAGGAGGGCAGGGCCATCTACAACAACATGAAGCAGTTCATCCGCTACCTCATCTCCTCCAACGTGGGAGAGGTTGTCTGGTGAGAGGCTCTCCTGTTCCCATTATCGTGGGGGCGGGGTGGGGCCGGGTGTGCACCGGGTTGGGGGGCTTCAGAGGAGTAGGTAGTACTTGTATGTTGAACTTGCTATCAGTCTGTGTTTTTGCAGATAGTTCTGATATGAGGCTTTTAAAGCTGCAGTTTGCAGACTTTGAGAAGAATATGTGGGAAAGGTCACTTTTAATTGGTAGCACAGAAAGGGCTTCTTGTGAGACCAGTTTCAGCACCATGCTCTCTGTTCAAAAACCTGGGAGTTGCACTAAAATGTTTTCCTCACTGTGTTCTCAAAACAAATTATTTCACATCATGAGCCAATCAAAGCCAGGGTGTCAGTCATTCGACTATGATTGGGGCCAGAAGTTGTTTTTATACTCAAACTGGTGCAAAGATTATTAAACTATTCTGACGTGTGTGTGTGTGTGCGCGTTTGTGTGTGCGTGTGTGTGTGCCCTCCAACCACAGCATCTTCCTGACTGCCATCCTGGGCTTGCCTGAGGCCCTGATCCCAGTGCAGCTGCTGTGGGTGAACCTGGTGACGGACGGCCTGCCCGCAACCGCCCTGGGCTTCAACCCTCCTGACCTGGACATCATGGACAAGCCACCCCGCAACCCCAAGGAGCCCCTCATCTCTGGATGGCTCTTCTTCAGATATCTGGCCATCGGAGGTGGGCCCCTACGCACGCGCACACACACACACACACACACACACACACACACACACACACACACACACAGTCTGTCCTCAGAAATACTTGTAATAATGGCTAAAATTTTTGATAATACTAAGGCTGCTGTGTAAAGACAATGAATCATCAGAAGCTTGTAGCTAAGGCTGGTTGAAGATGGAGTAAAGGGAACGATGTTGGTTTCCTCATCCATGTCTCTGGTTCTGATCTCCATGTGTAGGTTACGTTGGCCTGGGGACTGTGGGAGCGGCGACCTGGTGGTACCTGTTTGATGAGGGGGGGCCTCAGGTGTCCTTCTACCAGCTGGTGAGTGGTACACACCTCTACCTGAGAGGTCGCACAGTAGGGTTTTATTCATTAAGACAATAAATATACAATCATGTCTCTTATATAGGCTAGTAGCAAATGTGACCAATAACCAAAGGTCATTAAATGCCACTGTGCTTTCTGGTGCTTAGATAATTGATTGATTGATTGATTGATTGATAGAATGATAGAATGATAGAATGGTAGAATGGTATGGAAGGACAACTCGTCAGAGTTAAAAATTAAATTAGAAATGTTAAATTAGAAATGTCTTCACATAATCACAATCAATTGCAACATAAAATACCTTATTTATCACGACAGACAGACAGACAGTTATTTATTTATTTATTTATTTATTTATTTATTTATTAAATCCACTATGAATGAATGGTGATTGTGAAATGACTGCAGCAGTAAAAGCGGTCAGCCCTGTCTCCGCACACGCGAACATGTAGCTGTAAGCGCTTGGCCAGTGGAATTTCACAAGAGCAGTCGGGAGCCAGTGGGATTAGCCCAAAAAGGAAGCAGGCAGCTGTGTTCCCACATTAGGCTCGCAGCAGCTCGGCCTCAGCCTGAGGTCCGATCTGCGGACCTCTCAAAGGTTAAGGCACTTCCCGTCCACTGAACTCTGCAGAGCATTCATCTTGTTTTTGAACAGCCATACACGGACACACAGTCACACGGACACAAACACACACACACACACACACTCTCACTCTCACACACATACACATTTACACACAAACACACACACTCACACGGACACGCACACTGCGTGTCAGCAGTGTGGTGTGAGGGAATTCATTGTTGATTTCTTTAACGTCTCTTCCTTGGGCAAGAGACTTTGTGATTGTAGTTCAAACAAAAGTGTTTATGTAAGAACCGGAGCGACAGTCTTTGTGTTGTCTGTCCTCTTTGTTCGTTTGTATGTGAGTGCTTGTGTGTGTATACAGGGCAACTATAATCCAGACACAAATATTTGGGCTAATATTGGATGTTCTTTTTTGTGCATCCTTCCTAATTGCAGGGCATTACAAAAATGTGATCATTGTAGTTCCAAAAACTAAAGCCCTACAATATGTGAAGAGAATGGTTCCAAAACAGCATAAATCCATTTTTGAAAACATTAAGTCATGTTATTTAATTGTGTATGTCAGGTAATATCAATAAAATTGCAGTTCTGTTGTTTTGATTGAGTAAAGATACATTAAATAATAATACCCAATTACATTCACTTTACATTCATCCACTACACCCGCCCCCCTCCCCCCCCTTTTCGTCATCCTCCCTGTCTGCAGAGGCACTTCATGCAGTGCACCGAGGACAACCCCATGTTCCAGGGCATTGACTGCGAGGTGTTTGAGTCACGCTACCCCACCACCATGGCCCTCTCCGTGCTGGTCACCATAGAGATGTTCAATGCGCTCAACAGGTGGGCTGGCTCTGCGTCCTTACATGGACTTTGGCAGGGTAGCAGCCAATGAATACAGAGAGAGAGAGAGAGGCCATTTTACACTGAAAATCTCTCCGGTTTGTTTAACAGTCAGGGTTATGATTGTTTGGTTGATGTGAGTTACAATGCCCCACATTGTTTTGTTAGAGTCCTTAGAGTCACGGTTACTAATATTGGTATTGGGTCATATGACTTGACTTGACATTAATATCAAAATTAAAATGAAGAGTTTAACATTAACATTAAGATGTCACTGTAAGGACAAAAGCATCTGCTAAGAACTATAAACATAAGCATCATCTCAGTGGGCAGTTAGCTCATGAAATGGCAAGCTATAATGTCCAGAATGTAAAATGTATTTTCTATGTCTAGGTGAGTGACTGGTCAGTCTGCCTGGAAGTTTGTCTGGCTGTTGTTTTTTCTAATGTGCCCTCTTTCCCCACCTCCAGCCTGTCTGAGAACCAGTCCCTGCTCAGAATGCCCCCATGGGTCAACTTCTGGCTGCTGGGAGCCATCATCCTCTCCCTCTCCCTGCACTTCCTCATCCTCTACGTGGAGCCTCTGCCGGTGAGTAGTGCCCCCTCCCCCCTACCCCTCACCTACCCCAGCTGCCCGTCGACCTTTCTGACTGTCCAGCTCAACCTGTCCAGCACTCCTCCGTCTGTGTGTCTGTTTCTCAGTGTCCCCGTTGTCCTCCTTCCTTGCCATCCCACATTAGTGAGCCCCTGGTCTGTGTCCACTGTCTCCCGGCTACTCCCAGAGCCTGTCTCTGATGTTGTCTGGTCATCTTAAGATCGAGGTTGTTATGGCGCTCTCTCTCCCTAGAGCTGTGGATGTCTGACTGGTCAACGAGGTGTCCAGTTCAGTAGTCCTGTTAAGACTCCAGCTGGTGTACTTCCTCTAGAGTGGCTAGAACACCACAAAAGCCACAAGTGGCTTCAGTCCATTAAACATGAACATGAGTGTGGAGAACGAATATCTGGTTTCCTTGAATTCAATATAGAATTTTAGAACCTTGAATTGTTGTGGAACGGAATCTTATGTTAAAATGCTCAAAAACCAACACCTTTAAGGGTTCACAAACAACACCCTCTAACCATTTTTTTTTCTCTCTCTCTCTCTCTCTCTCTCTCTCTCTCCTCAGCTCATTTTCCAGGTGACCCCGCTACACTGGTCCCAGTGGATCGTGGTGCTGAAGATCTCCATTCCCGTCATCCTGCTGGATGAAGCCCTGAAGTACCTCGCCCGTCACCATTTAGAGGGTACGTGTCCCAGATCCCTGTTTCACCAGAACAGCCTCAGCCAGACACAACTATTTGCTCAATGCATTGGATGTATACCATACAGTATGTTCATATAATACAGGAAACAGGGGTAAGCATTGTTGAGGTCTGAAAACGACTTTGAGACATAATGTTCTTGACCTGTTGCAGCATGCAGGTTTGTTTGTGATATACACGTCATGTCACAAAAGGAATTCATGATGAGATTAAGAATTAAGAATGTTGTTTTTTTTTAACTCTTGAAGGTTCTCTCTCTATCCCTTCTCTCCCTGTTTCCTATACAGCCTAAATCTCTCCTCTCCACCTGTTCTCCAAAGGTATTCCCCCTTTTCTTTCCCTCTTTGCTCTTTCCTTCCTTCTATCCCTCTCTCTGTCCTTTAGTGCTGTCGCTCTCTCGTCATCCTCACGGTGACATGACTGACTTGGCTCTCTGTCTGTCTCTGTCTCTTGCAGGTAATGAGGAGGATAGGTACATGAAGAGTCGGCAGCTGAAATTCTGAGTCAACCCCCCCTCCCCCCCCCCCCCTCTTTTTCCTCCTCCGTGCACCCTCCTCTCCCCAACGCATCCCTATTACTGCATGTCCAACCACCACTAGAGATGAGCAGGGCTGTGTGTGTGTGTGTGTGTGTATGAGAGAGTGAAACTTTGTGTGTGTAAGCAAGCAAGCAAGCAGGCGCATGACCCCTTGTATTTTGGACAGAAAAGGTATGACAAAACATGGTGTTTAGGATTTCTTTGAGGCTTTTAGTTCGTAAGCTTTGGGTCACTTGCTGTATATAGTAGTGCAATAACTGGACCATAGATGTGTGTGTTTTGGGAGGTTGGGTGGGGGTGGGGGGGTCATAGTGAAGGGCCTTGAGGTCAGCATGCAGTGAGGAGGGAGGGGGCAGGGGATTGCTGGGGATGGGAGGAGGTGCGGATGGCGTGGGCGTGGACTGATGATGAACTCTCACGTGGCCACCACCATGGAAAAGACCCAGAGACGTTCCTTTGTTCCCCCTCTATGCCGCCTCACTTCCTGTTCCGTCTGTCCAGAATAGATGGAGTGTCCCCATGACAATCTCTGAGGAACACCACTGTGCTCCACACTGCTAGACAGTGTCATCATGACAGCTTTGTGTGTGTGTGTGTGTGTGTGTGTGTGTGTGTGTGTACATTTGCTTTGTGTGTTTGTGTATGTTTGCAGCACCACCACTTCTGTGGCAAAGCATGTCATTATTATCTTCAAAAACAACCCACTCCTCTCTCTCTCTCTCGTTCTCTATTTTCTGTCTTTCTTTCTCTCTCTCTTTCTCTCTCCCTCCCTTCTTCCCTCTGGCAGTTTCTTTCTTCCTCTTGCCTCTCTTTTGCCTTTATCTCTGTGGGGTTCTTTCCTTGTTTGCTGTAAACCATGCTGACATCAGGCAGCGTGCTTTGAATGTGCCGAGGCAGTTCCGTCTAGCATGCTACTTGCTACCCTCCCCAACCCCGCAACCCCCAATGAGGAAGCAGCACTTTGCTGACTGAACATGCCCGGCATACTGTAAACAACTGTCCCCAAAGTGTGAAATGCTCATTTACACCTCTTTCTACAGACCAGAGGAAACTCAAAAAGTTCTCCAATGTATAAACGGTAAGCCTTCTGAAATAGTCTGATGGATTCCTCCAACAGATGCTCTAAACTGACTAGAAAACATAAAAGGCAACACCAAGATGTCTCTGTGAGTCTATCGAGCTTTCCGCTGTGCTAGACTCCAGCTGGCCTTTTTTTCTCGTTACGATGAGGTACGGCAGAACAACGTCGGTTTAGCGGTTTAACACTTCATTTCCGTTAGTAAAAATGAGCAGTCAGTCCAGTCAGCTGTAACTGATCCCTGGTCTGATGGCATGTAATGGAATCTTCCTATTCTAGTGTATATGCACAGGACAACACTATTCAGGAGCTGCTAGTGTAATTGGATGTAGATTAAAAGGAGCCGCGGAGACAGAGGATGGATGAGGAAGGAGTTAGGTCAGGGCAGCTAGATTTCAACTCTTCACTTGGTGGCAAGACCAAGTTCACCCTGCTCTTGCTCTACTCAGTAAACCAGTATGTCATCAGCGTAACCCCCCCCCCCCACACACACACACACACACACACACACACACACACACACACACACACAGCCACTCACCCAGGAACAGCACTCTTCCTCTCCCCTGCACATCCTAAACTAAACCCAATTCAACGAAGCATGAATGTAACAATATTTGGCCTTGCTGTTTTTGTTTGTTTTTACCATGACATTCTAACCACATTCTGTTATGCCCTGTCGCCATACTCAGGCCAAAGTCATGTTTACTATATAGCCCCAAACCCTCCTCCTGTATGCCCTGTGTTGTACTGATAGACAAATTCCTTTAATGTTTCTGTTTTTTTGATTTGGGATTGTTTTGGGGTCATTTCAGATTGCCACTTGCCTTTTGCTCCCTTAATTTTGGTGAATGTCATTTGGGGCTCTCAGCGCCGGAGCGTAATGTTATGTAGGTTCCTTGCTTTTTCCTTGCCTCCGGGTTATGTAGGGGCATGCCACCACCAGTGCTTTGCGATACAGATGAACGTGGGTATTTCGTTTTTTTTTTTAAAGTAATAATAATTAATAATAATAATGTATTTGACTGAAAGAACCCAGGCGGTTTCGGTTGTTTGTTTTGCTGTTAATATATGGGTATATAAATGTGTGCCCTTGCACTTTGAGGTCTAGTCCAGTATGTTAGAGAAACACCAATATGCCATGCGGACTCGCCACAAGGTCACCATGCTAGGCCAGGAAGTGTGGACATCTAAACGCTAAAGTCGGCACGCTCTGTCGGAGCCATTGGATTATACTCTGTGGCGGCTATCTTAGCTCGATTACAGGGTCACTACCAAACCATAGTTGAGTCAGGCCACTGAAACAACCAGTCACTGTGCATATATGTGTACATGTGGGTGTGTATGTATGTGCATATATGTGTATGTATGTGCATATATGTGTACATGTAGGTGTGTATGTATGTGTACATGTGGGTGTGTATGTATGTTCTCCGCACAATGTCCGGGTGGCTTAGTCTGTTTATTTCTTGATTTTGAGCTGACCAGCAACACATTAGTATCCTGTGAGATGTTTCTCTTCACAACTTCACATTCTTTACCAGTGCACACGTTAAAGCATATCAGGTGCTCAGCTGGTAATTGTGTTGAAGAGGGGGAATAGCCATCAGTTTTTGCATCTCACAGGGAGCTAGTTAGCTATACAAATTGTATTGATATTCATTGAAATATGTTAATATATCATGTACAGTACACCTACAACCCATATTTGGTAACTGTTTAAACATTGTCTGAGCATGGTGAACTGTGGGTTATTTCCTGTGTCATGGCAGTCTAGCATACTGGTGTTAGGAGTAGTCCGAAGTGTGGGATTTTACAGCCTTGTTAATTATTGAACTACTGAATTCTTGAACTCTGTACAGAAAAATAAGATTGCATGGAAACTTGTTACTGTAATTAATAACCTATACAGTATATGATATTTAATTTTTTTTAAAAAGAACTTGCTTAAATGAGACCTATTTACCAACGGCGAAAGAACTGAGTAAAACTGTTTTATTTTTCTTCAAGCACATGACAAACATCTAAGGGTTTTTTGTAGAATAGAGAGATTGTTGTTCATTGTTTCTGTTTGTTTTTATGGTTGCTGGGGGATTTGTGTCTTTTATTTCTACACGGGGGAAAAGAAAATAATGTGTAAAATAAACAGGATCATGAAAAAAATAACAATAATACAATTAATTATAATATTTCAGTGACAAGTAAATTGGTTTGAGAGTGGACTTTCCAAACGAAATATGTCTGGTTTACACAGAGTGCTATCCAGTTCTGGAACTGGGTAATGAAGTTTATTCAAAAATGTGTGTGTATATTGAAGGGCTTGGTGTGGTTTTGGGCTCTAGGAACCATGTGATGCTTGACTGAGATGCCTAATTTTGAGGATTGCCTAGCTGTATATACTTACTGTGGCCTCTACTGCAGTTAACAACCTGACTATTGCACCAGGAAGAGATCAATATGTTGATATGCAGGAGTTCCTTGGCTGTTCCCTGGCTTTGTCTTGTAGAACATAAGCGGGTTGTCTCAGGCAGTGTCTGGAGCCTCAAACTCTCAACTGAGAAATTACCGATTCTCTGTTTTGCCTTGTTAATATTAATTGTGGACACATAATTTTATATATATGAAAGACATTAAATAAAGATTATTTATCTTGTTATTTATGTGGATTTTGCCTTTTTGTCTCATTTATGACTTGTGAATGGCCTATTACAGTGATAGTGGGGCTGTTAAGCTCAACGATCTTGCTTTTTATGAAGGAAGCATGAAACTTTCAGGGTTTGTTCTTGATGACCTAAGCTTTAATTTAAGATCTGGAGACAGTTTGACCTCTGAGGTCAGATAGAGGTCACTGACCTCTGTAATATGTTGTGACACTACAGGGGAATGGGGTAAAAAATGTAAATAATATATATCACCATGAAACTTTCTCAGTTGATTACTCATGTTAAGCTAAGAAAAAATGTATTGAAAGTGTTTTTATATTTTAATGTTTAAATATGCAAATTAGGCCTTCTCATTAAAAATGCACTAATTTGCATACATTTTAAAAAACAAAATCAGATTGTCTGATAAAGCCAGGCTCAAAATATTGTTTTCATTTTGTTGTCATATGAGATGGGAAAAGAATTACTGAGGGGTTTATGGACATCTAGTACTAGAATACACCTTGTGGTGCAACCTGGACCCATCGTCAGTGATGCTCCCGGGGTCATAGGGTGTTTCGGGTCTTACATCAGACACCCTCACCCGGGCGACCCAGCCGGGGGTGATCAGGCCCCGACTTGTGTCCAGGTAGCACACTACGCCACGTGTCCCCCCCCCCCTCTTTATCCAGAGCCACCGTGAAGCTTTTTCAGCAGCTTCCAGTATGTTCTTGATGGCTCTTTGCCTGTGCAGTCCGCAAATCCCTAAGAGTCCCAGGACACGGTGTAATATGGAGTGAGGATTGTCTCAAAATGATTTAAATATATATAAAAGGATATCTATACATATACATACATTTATAAATATCCAAATACAAAATACAAATATAAAAATGTGACATACAAATAAATAAACAAATTTATATAAATAAACGTATCTTTGTAAATATATTTTCGAGATTTGAAAATAAATATGCTTGACTTTGTATGTGGAATCTGCATTTGTGAATCTCCTTTTTGCTTTTATGTCGATGACGTAATTTTGAGACATTCCTACTGCACACCAAGATCCACAAATAAGTACCACTAGATTTGAATGCGAAGACACCCTCCACTGAACAACCAGCAGATGGCAGTGTTGTACAACATGTCTGTTATCAACTGATAGCGGTCCGTGTAACGCTTTGCAGGGCTATGTTCTATTTGCAGAATTCACATGAGAAAATATAAAAATAGGCTTAAAAATCAGTTATCCATTCTTTAGGACGGCACAGTAAATGGGATTGTTGCATATTTTGATTTTCATTTGAGCACAGTTACGGTTTTCTGTTGAGAAGTTAAACATTGAAATGATGCGTCAATTTTTTAATTTTCCTTTTTTGAGCTTTTGGTTGGACTGAACCACGAGCACCGGGGGAGAACAGCATCTAGCTGGGCCAGGCTAGATGGTGGAAGAGAGCGCCGCCTGAAGTTGTGCGTGATTTTGACTCATTACTTAATAATGATTACTAGATTAATAACTAAAACTTCGCCGATTTTGGGAGATGGCACGTTAAACATAACTTTCAGCCTATGTTGAACATATCTACAGTATATTTGAATACCATGGCCATGCCATACCATAGCAAATAATTCCCCAAAGCAGAAGACGTCAGTCTACAGGCTACCCCAAGCACTGTTTGACGTGGGACATTTTTGCTTATTTAACACTTTACGCTAGACCAGGTCTCATTAGGCTAAACGAAGAAACAACCGTGAGTATGCCTAATTTATCAGTTTATCCATTTATTCATTGCAACAGCAAATAGCCTACATTGCTATAGGCTACTACGGCTCAAGTCCATTGGATCATGTAGGCAAAGATCCTTGATTAGGCTACTCCGCTTGAACCCTCTCTGATGTAGGTCTCCAAAGCCTCCCAGAACATGAACATTCTACACACGTATATCAGGATGCAGCAATGTCTCCCTCTGCATCTGAAGTTATCTCGAGCTGACATTATCAATCGCTTGGCACCTTGATGCAAGCTGAACTGTGTTTGATAGCCCTCTATCTCTACATACGCTGATAAATTGTGATCACCAACACCGCGCGCCAATATGTATCAGGTCACCCCCCTACGCTTGTGGTTCACCCCAACAAAAATGGTAAAAAAGGCAAAAATCCGATATTAACTGAATTTTACTTTTGTTTCCAATCCAGTTTCTGTTTTTTTCTTTATCTTGCGTGACTAATGACACATTTAGACAATAGCAGCAATTATCTATTTGCTGACCAGTTAAAAAAATTGAAAATTGGATTATTGAACACATTTTTATTTGGATCAGATGGATGGAGCAAATAGAACAAAGCACTGCAAAGCGTTACACGGACCGATAGCAACTGAATCTTTCCGACGCTGTTTTCCCTAGTTCAGTTCAGTCAAGTGGTCTATGACTAGAAATGGATAGGTAAGTAGTAACAACTAGCCAGAACGATTTATTATCGGTTTCGATGTCTAGTGCCGTTTTTAATTTCATAGACTGTAAATAAGTCCATTTAGTCAGTGTACAGCTGCTAACGTTAACAGCTAGCTAAACAGCTGGTGCCTGTTCAGCTTTGTTGGTGCCTGCACAAAACACATTAAGTTAAGATTTCCCTTAAAATCTGATTTAGGGCCCCTTTAAAATAAAATGTAGTTTTCCCTAAAGTTATTGTGTCTTGCAACTCAAGTGACAGGCTGTGTTCGTGTCCGCTGTTGTACAGATGTTGCAGATCTTACATTACAGATGTTAACATAGCTTCTAGGTTAGCGTAACGTGAGAGCCAGCTCAGCTGAGATCGCTATCTGACAGACTGCCATTAATGTCAATATTGCTAAATGGACTTATTTATACAGTCTATGAAATTAAAAATGGCACTACACATCGAAACCGATAATAAATCGTTCTGGCTAGTTGTTATTACTTACCCATCCATTTAATCTAGTGTCTTCCATGTCGTTAATCCTGCTAGTCATAGACCACTTGACTGAACTGAACTAGGAAAAACAGCGTCAGAAAGATTCAGTTGCTCAGTTGATAACAGACATGTTGTACAACACTGCCATCTGCTGGTTGTTCAGTGGAGGGTGTCTTCGCATTCAAATCTAGTGGTATTTATTTGTGGATCTTGGTGTGCAGTAGGAATGTCTCAAAATTACGTCATCGACATAAAAGCAAAAAGGAGATTCACAAATGCAGGTTCCACATACAAAGTCAAGCATATTTATTTTCAAATCTCGAAAATATATTTACAAAGACACGTTTATTTATATAAATTTGTTTATTTATTTGTATGTCACATTTTTATATTTGTATTTTGTATTTGGATATTTATAAATGTATGTATATGTATATATATCCTTTTATATATATTTAAATCATTTTGAGACAATCCTCACTCCATAGTGTAAAGACTGGCCTGCGAAGCCCCTGCAGCGCACTTCAACAGGCTCACAGCGGGCCTTCCACCCATTCCTCCGACACTCAGCTACCAGGTCCGCGTACTTGGCCCTTTTCCTTTCCTGGGCTTCCTCCATCCGATCTTCCCAGGGGACAGTTAGTTCCAGTAACACCACCTGCTTGCTTGCCGCGGACATCAAGACCATGTCCGGTCGGAGTGATGTGACTGCAATGGTGTCCGGGAATCTCAACTGTCTCCCTAGATCAATCAGGAGGTGCCAGTCTCTTGCTGTTGTGAGCAGGCCCCCTTGGGCCTTTCTGGGGGGCTGAGGCTTCTCACCTGCTCGGACAAAGGCAATTGCAGACTTGGTTGGGTGATGCTGCTTGCTGATGTTAATGCCAATGCAGATGGTGTCTGCTACTGCCTTCAGGACCTGGTCATGGTGCCAACGATAACGCCCATCTCCCAAGGCCTTGGAGCAGCAGCTGAGGATGTGCTCTAGTGATCCCCTTTTCTGGCAGAGTTGGCAAGCAGGTGAGTTCACCAGGCCCCAAGTGAACAGGTTGGCAGGGCAAGGGAGGACATCATACACTGACTGGACCAAGAACTTGAAATGGTGTGGCTCCGCCTTCCAAAGTTCTGCCCAAGTGATCTTACGGCCAGCTGTATGCTCCCACTTTGTCCAGGCCCCCTGCTTGGACATGCCCACCAATCTGCTGAAGCGAGCTTCCTCCACCTCAGCTCGTACCTTCTCCTGGATAAGCTTCCGCTTCTCCTTCCCTCTGGCTTTGCTGTAGCATGGCTTAGGATTGCTACCAAACCCAGCCCTACCAGTAGCCACCGTGCCCACCAGGGTGCTGTGCCGCAGCCTTGCCTCCGCCCGTTCCACTGCGTCCTGGGCGTGCCACTTCCTTCCTATTCTGACCTCCACCCCTGCTGAGGAGACCTTGGTGTCAGCTGAGTCTCGGTAGAGCAGGACTTCTCTGGCTTGGGTGACCTTGAACTCCTCTGCCAGACTGCTGAAGGGAAGCTGTAGCTTGGTGTTATGGCCAAAGAAAGCAATGTTGCTTAGGCTCCGTGGCAGGCCCAGCCACCTGCGTAGGAATCGGCTGATCTTCCACTCAAAGCCCTCCACGGTGGTAATCGGGACTTCATTGATTAGCAATGGCCAGAGGAGACGAGGGAGAATGCCATGCTGGTAGATCCAGGCCTTGAACTTGCCAGGAAGTCCTGACTTGTCCACTGCCGAGAGCCATGCGTCGAGGTCATTGCTGGTGCCCTGCCGTGCAGCGGTGTCCTTCAAGTTGTCAGTGAAGAGCTTGCCCAGGCTCTTCACTGGCTTTTCTGACACTGTTGGAATTCTGGTGTCTCCCAGCGTAAAGCGGAACTGATCTGCTACTTTTCCTTTCCTTAACACTAAGGACCTGGATTTCACAGGCTTGAAGCTCATTCTTGCCCAAGTGATGAGCTGTTCGAGGCCTTGAAGAAGCCACCTGCATCCAGGCACTGAGGTCGTGGTGACAGTGAGATCGTCCATGAATGCTCTAATCGGTGGTTGTCGGGTGCCAGATCTGGACAGTGGACCTCTGCATTCCACTTCCGCAGATTTCACGAGCATGTTCATGGCCAGTGCAAACAAGGACACAGAGATTGTGCAGCCGGTAATAATGCCCTTCTCCAGACGATGCCACTCTGATGTTGAAGTCTCAGAGGACACCCTCAGACTAAAGTTGTTATAGTAGTCAAGGATGAGATTTCGAATCTTCTCTGAAACGTGGTATCTGCTCAGGGCCAATTCCACCAGTTTGTGTGGTATCGATCCATAAGCATTGGCGAGGTCCAGCCACAGCACTGCCAAGTCCCCTTTGCTCTCTCGTGCCTCCCTGATTAGCTGTGTCACCACCCCTGTGTGTTCAATACACCCTGCAACCCCTGGGACTCCTCCCTTCTGCACCGATGTGTCGATGTAGGTGTTTTTAAGAGAAATCCCATCAGGCGATTGGAAACAATCTTGAAGAAGGTTTTACACTCAACACTAAGGAGGGAGAATGTCCTGAACTGCTCGATGTTACTTGCATTCTCCTCCTTGGGAATCCACACGCCTTCTGCATATCTCCACTGCTGGGGTACTCTCCCTCTTCTCCAGATGGTTCTTAAGATCTTCCAAAGATGCTCCAACAGCCTGGGGCAATACTTGAAGACCTTGTATGGAACTCCACTTGGGCCCGGTGCTGATGATATTCTGGCAGATTTGATGACCTCTTTGACTTCCTTAAGGGTGGGTTCGTTGATGTTAAAGAGGGTGCTAGGTTCCGGTGGCCATATGAGGGCTCTACAGTGACCAAGGTCTTGCTCCCTCATGCCATCGCTATAGGTGTTGCTGATATAGCGGTTGATATCCTCCTCAGGACAAGACAGTTGACCACTGCGTTTCTCTCCCAGCAGCTTCTTTGTGAACCCGAATGGATTTGCAATGAAGGCACTGCGCCTGCGGGCCCTCTCCTTGCCCACTCAGCACGCCGAAGGTTGATTAGCCTCCCTCTTACCACAAGTTCTGCCAGGTCTACCTTCTCCTCTTCGCTTGCCTTCCTATACTGCAGGGCTCCAGAGTGCGACCAATTTGGTCGCATATGCGACCTCATTTTTCAAAAGTGCGACTAAAAAAAATCGGAGGTCGCACCGGTGCGACCAGCTATTCAAGAGAGGAAAAAGTGTCCGCATTGAAACACTACCTTTGGTTCAATAACAGACACATATTTGGCCAATATCGTGGTTTAAACAAATTACAGATAGTGAAGGGCGGGACCTCCCCTCTGATTGGCCGTGGCCCAGTGCCTGTGTGTAAATTTGAAAATGCGTGTGCTGCAGTGAGAGAGAGAGAGAGAGGGGTCAGAGAACCGTCAGATAAACAGAGTGGATTTAGTTGCATTACAGTGTGGTCACATAGGCCGAGATAAATGTCCCCTCTCCCCACTGCCTTTCGGCAGCTGGCAGCAGCAAACCAATCAGACGAGCCCGAGATGATGATCAAGTTTATCGTTGCCTACGATAGGCTTAGTGAAACTTCCCTTCACCAAGTTCAGTCCAAAATAATTATTCACCAGTAAAATAGTTTGAACCTAAACCCGACGTACAGGAATGCCACTTGCGCCACATTTATAGGAGTCATTGCAGATGAAAAGACGTCTTAAAATTGCGAACAATGCATACAAGGCCTTCTCGAATGACAGAGATACAGATATCATCGAAAAGGAGTTGACCACAGTTACATGCAGGGAGTAACCTGGTTTTCAACAGCAATATTCGTTTTGTGCGCGAGTTGTGTAAACTCATTCTGATGGCATCAATAAATTTAATCCGGTATTTAAAGCCCGAATATTCCCTGCATGTATAACTGTGGTCATTGTGTACGGTGAATTGAATGGACACATTTAGATCGAGTATGGCAAGTCATTGCAATAGCCTATAATAATAGGCCTACCATTTCGTTATTGCATTAACCATAGTGATGTTCTTATTGAAAATTTAAAAATACTAAAATTAAAAAGTAAATTGCATTGTGGGGCTGTCAAATGATTATTGCAATCATCATTGCAATATCACATAAAAATCCCCCAGGCTACTTGGAACATCTCTTTAAATTGTGCTCAAATACATTTCTATGGAAGATGCTAGCATGGCGAGCTGGTTTAGCCAAGGCCTAAAGATCATGAAGGATAGTATGTAAGACATTGAGCCATGAGATGTGCAGTTTGAAGCCCTTAAAAGACGTGCACTGTTAATTTACTCACTGTTATTTAATTATTTAATTAATCTTGAGATGTTTTAAGTTTAAATTTCAGCTCAGTGAAGCACTTAAAGCACCAACACTTCATTAAGTTACTTTTCTTGTAGAATTGTAAATCATAAGTCATAGGACAACCTATATAGGACAGTAATTAAGGAAAAAAAGTGAACCTGCTGCGGTGTTAAATGCAATGTGGTTGAAAATTTGGGTGCCCCTAACTTTTGTGCTGGTGCACCTAAGAAAAAAAGTGCAGTGGAAGTCCTGGTGGCGCATTGTTCCTTGGCACCAAACCTGTCTGAAGCGATGCTGATTATGAACGTGCTCATGGTTCGGAGCCTCTGGTCCACACCGCCCTTGGCTGCTGTTTCAAGGGCTGCATCAACATCTTCATCAAACTGACGCCACACTGACTCTTTGTTGGCAGCAGGCCACAAAATCCGGCGCAGCTCTGATGGTCTGCTTTGGGGTGTAGCTTGTGGTGCTTGGAGGCTCTGGGCACTGTGGTGTGTGTCCGGGCCTGGTTCCTCCTCCGTCTCACCAGGTGCTGTACTGGGTACTGGCACTGTGCGTTGCAACACAAGCTTCCTTAGGCAGCCCATCTTGGTCTGATGTATTTTTAGACCAGTCACGTTTTTGCAGACCTTGCCACATTTGCAGACTGCACTCGTTGTCGTTTGTCCATTTGCATTGGTCGTCACCAGGGAATCAGTCCGTTCGGGGCGCTCATATTCCCCCCCTCTTGGGCACCCCTGGGAGTATTTCGTAGGGTTTTTCATAGCGCATTTTGGGTGCTCCCTCTCAGGAGCTGCAGTTTGGGGTGCTAACCCTCCCTGCCCCGGTTGCCGTCTCTCCGAGCTGTCCACTGTCTCTCCAGTTGTCACCACACTTTCGAGGTCGTCATCCAGCCTTTTCCTGGAAGTCAGTGGCGATGCCATGCTGGATTAGTACTAGAATACACCTTGTGGTGCAATACAAGCCTGTAATTCACCTCTACCTCTGTGATATGAAATGTCTAGGCCCAAAATTAGAAATAGGTGTATCTTAGGATCTAAATGTGATAGAAATGTAAACTAAATGTTTGGCCATGTTGCTGGGCATGAGGAACTCATCTATAGCATTGATAGCACTCTAAGAGGTCAACATCATTAAGTGCAGTGAAGAAGATCACTGTCAAAAGATCCAATGATTGGGCAAATCCAAGTACAAAATGTATCATTTCACCCAACAATTCCATATAAATATGGACATGACAAAAATGTAGCCCTACTTGAGCTATCAGAAACTCACAACTTGAACTCCTATCACAAATTCCCAATGTAACATTGAACAGGTAACATATCAGCATTCTAAAATAGTACAGTGAAAGTTGTTGTAGAGCCCTTAGCTTTTGGGGGTAAGAAAAAGGCCTACAAAACAGCTTTAGTCACTGCAGTCACCAGCACATGTGCAGAGTGCTGTGCACATTAATGCTGCCTTTTTGCATTTACAGTGCCCGGTACAACCCTTTTTACAACCACAGTGCACAAGCTCATAGCATGCCTGTGATGCCTCATGCAGTATTGTCCAACGTGGCTGCCAGCCTGCATCTGTATCAATCATAGACTGTAAAAAATATCAATCCATCAATCAGTCTGAAGGACTTGGTAACTGTGGGCTAGGAACCAAGGCAAGGTTCCATATGTTAGCCTGGTGCATTGCTCTTTTGATGTGTTGCCTCAAAGCAGCTTGTAAGTAATACAATACCGTTTCAACTTGGTTTGGCCTCTCATTTACACGAAAACCACAAAAACGATTTGGAAAACTCCAGTTTCACAGTTGCATGTAAATAGGGAAACCGGCGATTTTGCATTGTGACATGTTGGTCTCTCCTTTGTTTCGAATCTCTGATTGGCCACCTGTTTGCTCGAAGTGTTCATATCAAAATCAAATCAAATCAAATCAGTTTTATTTGTATAGCGCATTTAACATTCACAAAGTGCAACCCAAAGCGCTCCACATATAAGACATTGTCATTGACACATAGACTAACAAAGACAATAGCGGACGGAGCGGCGTAGTTGCCAGCGTACCCTTGACACCAAGACATAGAACTACATTTAAGAAATAACAAACGCAAAAGATGCCGGAAGGACCCGTGACACCAAGACATACAAGACAGACAACAAACAAATGAATAAATAAAATAAATCAAAAATAAAAATAGAATTAGTCCAATTTCCAACCGGCTGAAAATGTCCAAGGGCAATGATGACTCGCGTGAAACTGCGCACAGCTGTGTCTCCACAACCGATGCAACACCAACAAAGTTCTTTACACTCACTGGCAGTCTGGAGATAACGTGAACGTTAGGCCTTGTTAGTCTGGAGATCACTGGAAGCATAGCTCTACCAGTTCGAAAGTCGTGGGCGATCTTGTAGATCAGCTACTCGGTGGACTTATAACAGCGACAGTTTGTTGGTCCGTAATGCAGAGTTCTTCAACGTTAACGTTAGTCTGCTTAATCCAGACTCCAGGCAGTTGGCATGGCAGCTCACAGGTCAGAAACAGCTCGGCAGCCTTGGCAGATCTTTCGCAGAGTAGCTCCAGCTGCTGTCCCGAGAAATCCCCTCGACCAGACAGCGAAGTGAAGCACCGGCTCACAGATGGATGGGAAGGATGTAAGAGGCCCAGGGCAAAAGCTAGCCATAGCAAGCTCCCAATGGACAGACGTTAACAACATCAGCCGACTTGAAAGCAGTAAAAGGGACTAAGAGAATAACACGAAAACTATCAAAAATAACGTAAATGAAGAGAGAAAACATTTAACTAGACAAATCAATACAAAAAATAAACATGACATTACATAAAATTACGAACATTACATAAAAACAAACAAAAACATGATGCCAGACGGAGCGGCATGTCTCGCCAGCGTCCCCGTAACCTAGCAACATCACCCTTCCCCTGCTGTTTTTAATCATTGTTTCAATCACAGAATTATTTTAACAAACGAAGGAAGGGGAAATCGTTTTGAGGCAGGAACGATTATTTGCCATCACTTTGGCCTTTGCTAACTTTTTTGACTGATTTAGGTCTGGACTCTGGCTGGGCCACTCTAAAATGTTGACATTGTTCTCTGTTAACCATTTCTTGCCTTGCCAAGGCCAGAGTGATGGCAAATAATCGTTCCTGACTGCTGTTAAAAATGTGTAGTCTAGAATCATTGTGGAGACATGGAGAGGCTTGGTAGATATACAGTAAGAACCATTTTGAGAGTTGTGAATGCAAATAAATATGTTTTCATTGATTATTTAAAAAGGGTATGAACTTGCCATTATTCATAAAAATTTTAAAAAAAGATCAAATCGATTTTTTTTTATTCCATGTTTCTACCACATTGTCTTACAACCTTTTGACATGTGGCAGTGTATTTTCAGTCAGAGCACACATATTGGTTAAGAGAAAATCAACATTGTGTAGTGAATGTGACCGGCATATATACAGTCTATGGTTTGCCCAGACTGAAGCGCAGTTCGCGTTGCGTGAGATCACCGCGGATACAACAAAGTACTACTACGTTGTGTCGGCTCTCGGAAATTCAACAGCATCCAGAGTAGTGAGTCTTCTTAAAAACCCTCCGGCAACTGAGAAGTATATAGCACTCAAAGCCCACCTGTTGAAAACTTTTGAACTGTCACGCTGAGAGAGCCAGCAGGCTTTTCTCCCATAGTTCGAATTACAGGGGGTACTGGGGGGTACTATACCTCCCAATGAAGACCCAGTACCCCCCAAAGAGATAGAAATATCAGTTTTGGGGGGGTCAGATAATTTTTCTGATTTTGTGAAAAAATATCATTACAGTAGGCTACAATACAAGTAAACTCCTATTTTCACTAGACAATTTTTAAGGTAAAGCGATTTCAGACACCCCTATTATGGACTGTACCATTTTTAACCACCGTGGCGCTAGAAGCAACGGAGATAGAGAACGACTTCAACTTCTCAAGCAAGTGTCAACTCTGAATGACAAAACGCTAGGTAGATTCCTCCAGTAGCCTAAATTCGGTTTGCTGCTGATGTGCATGGGTAAATGTTAGTTGCTAGCACACGTCTAGCTTGTTGAAAATGTGATATTTTACAACCTTCATGTATTAACGTTTTTTGTTCTTTCATAGCTCATGTCATGTCTTCATACATTTAATTACCGGCTACTTACCTGCTACTTACCCACTGAGGCTAGTAAAGTGGACCTTGGTTAGATACCAAGGTTAGTTAGCAAGATAATTCTCTATTTAAATCATTTACTATTATTATTTTACATTGTGGTGAGGTAAAATCGATTGTCATTTCCAAGGAGATGAACTCCAGTCCATAGCCTAGGTGTCCATTCTAATTTTATCTTGAATACATTATTGTGCCCTTTTGAAATTAGTTTGGTACAGATCCTGTGTTGTTTTTATATACTGCTCAAAAAAATTAAGGGAACACTTCATTCACTGGATCGGTACTCTGACACTGTTTGGTTCTGAGCACAAGTAAAACTTTTGAGGCGAGTGTTTTATTTTGCAAGAACTGTCAGACATTCTGTGAATGTAGTTTGAGAATGGAGAAAAGGGTGGAAGGTTTCAAAAAATGTGTTTTCACAATTGTGGAAAACTGTAAGTGTTCCCTTAATTTTTTTGAGCAGTATATTATGCACAAGAGGGTCTGATGTAGCTAAGCCTACATAACATCAGTGAAACCTGTGGAAACGTAAAAAGAGCCAAGTAGCCTAGGCTGAATAGCACATGCTAGTATTTGAATTTGTTTTTAATTGGTTAGTATTGTTTTTACATTCTATTATTTCATATTTTTAGTTCAATAAATGTAGTTTCATCTGAGAACTGTTGAGATGACACAGGCATTTATCGGAACCTGGGTTGCTCGTTTCGGCACCCCTTCGGATATATCCTCTGACCGAGGCGCGCCGTTCACGTCTGAGCTGTGGAATGCTGTCGCACAGAGCCTCGGGGTGAAACTCCACCGCACGACTGCATATCACCGCAGGCTAACGGACTTGCTGCCCTGCGTGCCAGCCTCAAAGACAGCAACTGGGTCAACAAACTCCCATGGGTGATGCTGGGCATCAGGACCGCGCCAAAGGAGGACTTACAGTCCTCATCTGCTGAACTTGTTTATGGACAGCCGCTGCGGGTCCCAGGGGATTTTGTCCCTAGCACCACGGTTCCTTGGTCTGCTACTCTCCAGCGGTCAACTCTATTGGACAATGCGAGGCTTTTCGCACCTGTCCCTACTTCCCGTCACAGCCTCCCTCAGTCGCACATTCCCACTGGGCTTCAGACGGCTGATTATGTTTTCATTCGCCACGATGCCCACTGAGGACCGCTACGCCCGCCCTACGAGGGCCCATTCCGTGTTTTGGAGGCAGGAGACAAACATTTTGTGGTGGACATGGGCGGTAAACCGGAGCGACTCTCCATTGACCGCCTCAAACCGGCTCACTTGGATGTGGCCAGGCCCGTTGGCCTCCAGCTCTGCCCCCACCCCCTACTCCCCTCTCTCCCAATCCTCCCACACGCCATGCCCCACACCCGTGTCATGACGGGACACCTGCCGCAGTTGGGTCTCATCGACCTCCGGTACAGCACAGCCGTTGTGGACGGTTAATACGCCCACCTCCCCGTTGACTGTTGATTTTACTTCTGATATGGTGGATTCTGGGGGGACGTGTGTAGTGAATGTGACCGGCATAATTCACCTTTGTTATTAAGTGTGGTTCTACACACCGTTTATATTAAACACAGCACTTTGTTCTGTCTGTAGTTACTTCATGTAAGTATAACTGTTCAGGGATCGTGGTCCCTTTAAATGTTATGAATGTGTGATGACGTGTAGCCCCATGCCTGTTTTGTTGCTGGACAGCGCCATTTTAGTTTTCAGTGTTTTTTCTATCAAAATAAACGACACACGCATTTGTGTGCTCAACGTGAGAAATTGTCTCTTGCGATTTACTGCAATTTCCACAATTACATCAATATTTGCCAGGGGTATGAATAATTTTGTTTAGGGCTGCAGCTATCGATTCTTTTTGTAATCAATTAATCTAGCACTTTATCGATCGATTAATCGGATAAAAAATGTTTTGCATTTTTAAACAACCAAAACAAATAATGCATAACGAAAATGACATGTCTGTAAAATGATCAAGCAATTGGCACAGAGGTATTTATTCTAACTCCAACATTTGGCTCCAAAACTAAGCCAGTGCCAACAATATAATAATGTTCAAAATGCTCTCTGTAAAATATCAGCCTCTTGTGCGTGACTTAGCTGGGCGAACAAAGCTATCCATACTATGTTGTGAAGTGCTGGGAGGGAGAAAAGGGAAAGCAATTTAATGTATTAATATGCACAACAAGTTTCATGCTGTAATCTAGACCCGACATCAAAGTAAATATCTGTTTTATGTAGATTTCTACACCTGCAGCATTTACCATTAGGCTACTAAGAAATAATTTTACCATTAGGCTACTAAAAAATAGGCTACCATTAGGCTACTAAAAAAATATTTCTGGGCTGAGCATATTTGCTATGGTAACCTAGCAACCTGTGTGTGTCATAGACTGTGTGTGTGTGTGTGTGTGTGTGCGCACGCATGCGGTGCGTGAGGGAAGATGAAGGTGCATGCGTGTGCATAAGGGGTTCTTTTTTAGGCATACTGTCTTGCAATTGAACGTGAATAAGTTTACTAATTAAAAACATCAAAGCTAAACATTATATCACGACATCGCTACAAATACAGTATGTGATTAAAATCATCCAACATCAATGTAGGCCTACGTAGATAGATGATAGATAGCCTACTTTATTGACGCTTGGTGAAACAGCATGGAGTGGATGTTTTCAGTTCAGATGCTTGTTCTTTTCCTTTTTGAGTATGTAATGATCCCAAAACGTTACTTAAAATTTTTAGACATTCTCTGCCATTTATGGCCATCGTGACTCCGCCATCGCGCCAGCTAAATTCAGAATGCATCACGATTCACCAAGGGGGCAGGCGAATTCCCGGAAGTAGAAGAATCGACGTAGGCTGGAGGGACCACCTCTCTGCTAACTCCCATAGAAGTCCATTCATTCTAGGATTTTTTTGAAATACCATAACTTCATATAACATATATCCTGTGCCGATATTGTAGCTTCTGTGTAATCTACATAAACACTACAAAGGCAAAACAGACTCCATTACCTCGTCCGTAACGTTTGTTACCCGTAAGAAGAATAGTTAGCTTGTTCGGTTGGAGGGAAGCTAGCTTTGACGTAATCTCTCTTTCGCGCCGTAGGGAGATAACCGTATTGTTTGGATAAGAAGCTCAATCCACCTTACTGTTTTATGACGGTAACTCATAAGCAAAACCCATAGATATATCTATGAGCAAAACCTAGCATACACGACCGTATGTTAAGGTAAAGCATTACACAGAGGCAACCTAATAATAATAATAAAAAAAGTAAACCTAATTTTTTTTTTAAAAACGGCACTAATCATTTCAGAGGTTTTCGATGGATTGAACGTAGGTCGGAAAAGTGGAAAGAAGATTAGCTTCAAGGCTATAACTTTTTTGTTTTGTTTTAGCATGACTGTTTTTGAAGATGATCATGTATGGTAGCTTCAACATTAACACGACTTGGTGAGAATGATAATAATACATAAATAAATGTTTAACTTTGAAGGCGAAGGAAGTGTGAGAAGAATTTCTGTGTATCTATCATAGGAGTTACAAGATTCAGTTCGATGGCTAACGTCACGAAGTTAAGTGTGAGTCTGCGCAGTACTGGGGGGACCAACTGAAAAATCGTTCTATTTGACTCAGTGCCCTCCCATTGAAAACGACGGAGTCTGTTGGTCCATTTCTTTTACTGTCTATGCGATTCACGCGCTAGTGGTGTGCTTCCTGAACAACGGTCCGTGTGGAACAATCAGATCCCTGCGCGTATAGTGCGCGTCATAGGAATTTAACGAGGCTTCGAGGCAGGGTTTTTGCCTCGAGTAATTTTTGTAATCGAGTTATTCGAGTAACTCGATGAATCGTTTCAGCCCTAATTTTGTTCTTAACTGTATATGCAGGATAACAGAAGTAGATGTTTTGCCAGTGATCTTCACTGCACTTAATGATGTTGACCTCTTAGAGCAGTGTTTTCCTGGACTGGATCACGACCCACAGGTGGGTCGCAGGAGATTTTATTTGGGTCGTCACCAGCACAATTTATGTTGTCTAATAGGCCTAACTTATACCATTTAGCCAGGAAAGCTATCTGTTTTCTATTAGGATATAGTTTGTTTACCACAGTCACGTCCCTCTGTGCAATTTTGCATTTAGAATAGCTCTGAAACTGGGGGCGAACGCGTCGCAGAGGGGACAGCGTGGACATCTCGCTCACAAAATGAAACATTTCTGTGGGGCCCCTGCCATGGACCTCGCAGTTGCAAAATGCAAGGGACATGAATCAGCCTATTTGCACGAACATTAACGGACACCAGCTCTTCAACTTGACCGATTAAAATCTAGTCAACTAAAGCAGACATCCGTATACCGGACATGGCTATTCAATTTGAGCCATAGGCTGTAGTTTCAATTGTAGATGCACTCTTTAAAGTTAATAGCAACCTCCTCACATTCCTTATTATTTCGGATTTAAAATGCTCAACAGTGCATTATTAGCCTACTATTTAAATGGACATTTTAAACACTTTCCTCTCGTTTTCCACCTCGCAAACTCTACTAGGCTACAATAAAGGCGCATTATCTTTTGACTATTGCGCAAAAGCCTCTTGTTTTGATATGTATTCATTTCACTATGTATTCATTCTTACAACATAGCTTGTCACAACATCAATACACAGCCTTGGCATACGGCCTACAAACAAACGTTTAACTCCAGAGGAAAATGCGGATTCAACTTTCCGAATAAAGAAACCTCCACAAATAGGCTACAATAACGACTTGAGTTACTTGCTATGTTTACATAGGAATTGACGGTGTTATGGATCCATTTGTCTGCAATGCAACGTAGCCTACAACATCACTCTTTAGAAATATAGGAACAGCTTACTATGCTGAAGAGTGACGACTGCGTAACATGCAAGAATACCCCCAAGAAAAGTTTGAGAACATGTGGCCTAAAACATAATTGCATGCAGGTTGCATGTTAGATCTGAAGTGAGATGGGTCGCGATGGTCTGTCATTTTTAAAAAGTGGGTCCCCAGAAAAAAAGTTTGGGAAACACTGTCTTAGAGTGCTATCAATTCTATAAATGAGTTCCTCATGCCCAGAAACATGGAAAAACATATTTAGTTTATATTTCTATCACATGTTTGAGCCTGGCTTTATCAGACAATCTGATTTTGTTTTTTAAAATGTATGCAAATTAGCACATTTTTAATGAGAAGGCCTAATTTGCATATTTAAACATTAAAATATAAAAAAACTTTCAATACATATTTTTCTTAGCTTAACATGAGTAATCAACTGAGAAAGTTTCATGGTGATATATATTATTTACATTTTTTACCCCATTCCCCTGTAGTGTCACAACATATTACAGAGGTCAGTGACCTCTATCTGACCTCAGAGGTCAAACTGAGAATGCCTCCAGATCTTAAATTAAAGCTTAGGTCATCAAGAACAAACCTTAAAAGTTTCATGCTTCTTTCATAAAAAGCATGATCGTCCTTATTTTAAGAGCTTAACAGCCCCACTATGAGGTGTTTTGAAACACTTAACTTGGTGTACATAGCTCACCCGTCCAGCAGATGGCGATGTTTCACCATTTTGCTTTCATATCTTTTGGCAGCCACTACATTTTCATTTTAGGCCCGTGACTCTAAAACAAACCCTGCAGGCAGAAACTGTACTTAAACGCAACTACTTTCTACTACTTAAAGTCAAATCATGGCAAATATAGGGAGTTAATTTATGGAATCATTTATCCTTTAACCAAATGCCAATAGGTGTCAAAAGCAAAGGTAAGTTTGTAAAAAATTAGTGCCTTATATTTATGGATATGCTGTAGGTCTTGAATCTTTAATTGACAGATGTATGTAGAACAGTCAGCCTCTCTGAAAATACTCGTGGTTGAAGGCCCATCTGCAAGTGCTTCCTCTGTGTATTTGTTGTGGCCTATTATGGTCAAGTAGCACACATAAGGCCTACATGCGGAGGAGGACCTTTTGCTGGTTAGAAATGACCCTACTTGCACAGGCAAACTCAGTTTCTTCCTCTTCCACCCACTGCCTTTCTCACATGCACAACAGCTTGCTTCATATGTGCAATACTTTACATAACTGAGGATTCCATGCCCACATAGCAGCATTATTTCCTTCTTTTACAGTTGCACTCAAGTTTACATACCCTTTGGGATTAAAATAGCCCCACATCATCACATACCCTTCACCATACCTAGAGATTGGCATGGTTTTATTTCAGTTAGCCTAGTAGCTGGTTTGATTTGCATTGAGAGATGATCTTATGGAAAGTACCCCATGCCAGTCATGAGATATGTTGAAGGGTATGTGTTGATGTGGGGCTATTTTAATTCCAAAGGCCAAGGAAACTTTATCAGAATGCATAGTATCCTGGATCCATGAAATAACTTGGCTTCTGCCGGCCTCTATTGGAATTTAACATGGGGGTATGTATACTTATGAGCTCCTGTAAAGAAAAGAAGTTTATTTATTTACGATACATTATTCATTCACAACGAAAATTGGTATCCTTAAAGGTTGGATTTTTTCTCATTTGTTTAATTAAGGCATTATGATCAATTTCCAAAAGAGTTTTTATTCCTCTTTTTAGTCAACTTTAGCATGTGTATGTACAGGGTATGTAAACTTATGAGTGCAACTGTATGTGTGGTTCCTCATTACGCACGTTTCTCTGAATTAGCCTACATACTGTTAATCTTTTAAAGAATTAGACCAGAGAATGGCTACATGAGGCATAGGCCTATTGGCATTCCTCATTGGGTTGACACTGTTCAGGAACTGCATGTGCCAACTGCTTGTTTAAAAATCTGAGCTTCTCCCAGTATTTCTTGCGAGGAGGAAGTGGGGGGTCGGTGTGAGGTACAGTAAGCGGTGGATGGTTGTCTGCCTTTCCAAGAAGACCCACTCTCAGGACCTTGATTGTACTCATGGGGGCTTACTGGGAGTTGCCTTGAGGGTCTGGGGAGAGAATGACTCAACTGGTTGGAGGAACTCTGTTGATAATCAACAACAACCTAATATCAACGTTCCGTTTCTTCATAGGCCTACTGTGTAGTTATTAAGCTGAAAATAAGCCAATAGCCTAGGCCTATCTAAAGACCAAGGAGCTTTTCAAGCACTGTAAAATGTTGCCCCTGCTCGCAGGTTAAGGGTTTATTAGGGGGGGGAGTGTGGATTAATACAACACCTACATTTTTAAATATCAGACAACCGACAAACCTATTTTTTACATAGCTTTATTATGTAGTAAATTCCTGTAGTGATCTGTTAAGATTAACAACTTTTCTGTTGCCTATGTCAATTGTGCCTGGTCATTATCTGGGATGCATACTCTTTCTCGAACAAAGGCTCCAGACAGCGGTCTCCACGTTGTTCATTAGCCCAGGTGTTCCCAAACTTTTCCACGACAAGGCCCCCCAAATACCACTAGGTTCTGTTCAAGGACCCCCTTGATATGTTATTAAACCCATCGACAATACTACGGCAAATGTAAAAATACACTAAGCTAATCCTAATAATTATTTTAGCCATAAGCACTTCGTGATGGAGCCTACAGTGTGTAAAAATTGCATTTGGGGCTTTCTGCTATATGAGAGCTATCACTCTACTATTATTCCCAATCATTATCATCATATATATTGTTCAGATATGCAACAAATTATTATAATGGCATTGTATAACAACCCTCATAGTAATACGTATATTTTACATTTTTCAAATATATTTATTTGTTGCTTTTATGTTTCCTTACAACTTGCTGAGGCCCCCCTGACACCCCCTCGCGGCCCCCACTTTGAAAACCACTGCATTAGCCAACGGGTTTTAGGACCCAGCGAAAATCCATTGAGGGAATGTTTGACGATTCATGAAAGTTGTCTGTACAGTATAATACGACTATGGCAGTATTTCATCACACTGAGGGACTTGTTCTCCAATGATCGCGTGTTGCTTCTTATCAACATTCCGAGTCACAAATAGCTAACCTTTCGTAAAGTGAAAGCGGGTGAAAGCTCCTGCAGCTAGGCGCTCCTATCGGTCGGCATTTAGCAAGCCTCTGTCCACACAGTGCGGAAGGGAGTACGGGAAAGATGGGACACATGTCAGCATTCAGTTGGAATGTAGGGGGCTTGGCATGTGAGTGAGATGCCAGAGTAGTTTACATTCATAACGTTTGTTTATTAGAGACATTTAGGTGTGATAGCCTACCTAGATTTGAGACTCAAGTAGGACATGCTGCTTACAAACAATAGCTATTGACAGCGAGGACAGAAGTAGAAAACGGCATTTACCGACAGAGCGAGCTGTCAACTGTGCCGCCTCCCCTCCTCTACACAGTGGTCCAGGACGGTCTGACACGGTAAGTGAAACTTTCCCCAAAATTGTTATATTTTCTTTCACAAACCACCTGTCAAGTTAATGTGGTTGGTAGGCTGCCATTATGTCTATTCTGAGCTGATGTGTCCGCAACAAAGGGGCACGGTTGAATTGCCCACCCCAGTGTACAGCAGTCAGCAGCACGTCGTGGCTTATTGTGTTGCGCCCATGGTAGTAGGTCGATTACAGTGGAAACAGTAGGCTGCTACGGCGCTCTTCTGAAAAAACGCACAATACACAAACAGATATGCAAATATAATGTTTGTAGACAAAGCTATCAGTGTTCTGCCAGTTAAATTGTAACATAACATTTGAGGACTGTATTTTGTCATGCTTGCCATACGTGCTGTGTCACTGTTCCTTATTTGCATCTGCAGACTATTTGGCAAGGTTCCAATTGTGTATTTGAAAATGCAGGCAATCGATTACCCAATCTGTCAGCCAAAGTATTGTGAAAGCACAAGATATTGTACTATGTGCGGCTCTATGGATCGACTCTACTGCTCTTGCTGAATGAACAGATTTATACACAGGTGTTCCAGTTGGCTGCAGGTTGTATGTGTATGCCACTGCATCCATATGCTCTTGTTTAACACACCATTTTGTCTTGAATAGCCTATAGGCTACTGAAGGGTGGTTAGTGATGACATTTGGATATTTTCTGTTGAAAATTCCTAACTTAAGGAAGTCTACACATTTGACACTGATATATTGCCTTTTCAGTTACTGATGGTTGCAGAAACTCACTCATATTGACCAATGCAGGTATCTGAGATCTTGATCTTCGAAGGCAGATCAACTATTAGGTCCAAAGCTTTGTAGTCTCCTATGACTGTACTGTGCTGGTGTGTAATGTAAGCAGTCACAAAAAGATGACCAATTTCCTAGGATTACGTATGCAATTTAAGGCAAAGAGATGGACAACATATTCTGTGAATCACAATGCATTCGCCTTTGCAAAATGAGGTTTATGGCTTGCCTTGAAACAAATCGCATTGTTTATAATGATCACTGGCGGACAGTCACTGCTACTGCAAACTGGAGAATACACACAGATTGTAGCAAGTCCTTTGATTGCATGTCAATATGATTATCTTGTGCCTCTAGGACATTATTGATCCGTTTCTTTTTTTCCCATCCCTTTATCTGTAAGCCTGAACCTACAATATGTGACGTAGCCTTGCAGCACGGATAGGAGTCCTGGAGGGCAGGACTGCCTCAGTCAGTAGATCCCACAGTACAGACACAAACCATCAGCCTTCCTGTCAGTGAAACCTTATCCCAGTCCCAGCTACTGATGTGGCATAATGGGTGTGGATGGTGGGCGTTGGCGTGCAGGGTGTGGTGTCAGCATCTCTCATCATGGTGGGCCTGTGATGGGGGAAAGTGCTCCTGTGGAAGATGAGTTCATGGGGGAGGGAGGTTGGAGTGGTGGTGGAGGGGGGTGAGGGTTGGTTCTGTCAGAGATGGGTAGTGTGTGTGTGTGTGTGTGTGTGTGTGTGTGTGTGTGTGTGTGTGCATGTGCATGTGTGCGTAGTGGGAGGGACAGAAAGTATAGATGAGGGAGACGAGAATGAGAGTGACACTAGAACACACAAAAAAAACAGAGAGGCAGAGATATGGATAGATTACAGGTAAATAGGTGTCGAGAGAGAGCATTACGGTTAACAATGGTGTTTTGAAAAGGGCATTACAAAGCCATCAAGTGAGTAGTGATAAAAAATCACATGCGGTCAGTGGTTATGAAAAATACACTGCCGATAAGCATCAGCACGGATGCATGGAAGACATTACAGATTTATGTGTGTGTATGTTTGTGAGAGAGAGGGAGAGATAGAGTGTGTGTGAGAGCGATCGAGTGTGTGTTTTTGTGTGTATATTTGGGGGGGTGTGTGTGATGTGTGTGTATGTGTGTGAGGGAGAAAGAGAGAGAGAGCGAATGAAAGAGAGAGAGAGTGAATGAATGAGAGAGCCTTCCTATCTGTTCATCTGTGTATGTGGTGTTCCCTCTTGTGATGTCTCATTAATACAAACAAATGAGCACTTGTCATTATTGGGCAAATGAGAGATGAAATGCTATTGTGTCTGAATTAGTGTGATGCTGATCTGGATGTGCTCCAGCGGGTCTTGTGTGTGCTCTGTTCATCGCCTGTGTGTTCCCAGCCTGACGGCGGTTGCAGCCCACAGCACTATGTGACGAGTACCCCCCGCTCAAGATCATTAGTCCTGTCTGACTCATCTATGCCCTTAGAAGAAACCTCCAGGTATCTCACCAATGCTTAACTAGCCTATGCATTTGGGTAATTCCAAATATCTCCCATGCTTTGCACGATTGTCATTCCTGTCTGAAAGGATATCAGTAAGTCTAATACCACAAGCAGAAGCAGGTCTTTCCAGAAGGGTGAGGAGGGTTTATGCAGGTTCCCACCTGATGTTCAGTGGCCCTCCAGGGTGTGCAGTGAGAAACAGAGCCTGTGTTCCTCTACCTGTGTGCTTGAGGTGTTTTGCTGTAAGGTATTCACTGTGAATAACACCTTCACAAGAAAAACACATTACACTTGCTAATTAGGCTACTTTATATGCTTAACCATTATAGTCTTTTAAAACTTGTTGGCCTATCTGTGATTAGACTATGAATTTATTTTGTTTGTGACAGTTATCAGTAATTCGTTAAACTCAGGTAGTTTCACTATTGGGAGCCTGATCAAGTTTAAACAAGGCAAATGTATGGATTATTATTGAGTAAGGCGCTTGAGCTCTACTGTGTTTTGAGTTCCCTGTTGACTACAGGACCAAAGCCCCACTTACTGGATGAACCAGATTACACACACACACACACACACACATACTCTCACACACACTTACACACTCACATACACACTTTCTCACACACACACACACACACACACACACACACACACACACACACACACACACACAAACAGATGCACACAAACACACCCAGTTGGCAATCTGGAAAAGGTCTCCACATCTGTTGCATCAAAGGAGGCCTCGTGGTTGAGGTGAAGTGAGGGTCATCCACTGGTCCTGAGCTCAGTCCATTCGCTCCCTCCTGAGCTGGCTGAAAGAGGCCTCCATCGTCACCGCCACTGCTCTGGCCTCTGTTACTGCTAAAGCTCTCTGTCATTCCTGGCCTCCTGCTGACTCACACAACTCCTAGCCATTGGTATGCTCAGCCCCAGAGACCCTCTGCTCCCATAAATAATTCCCATAACACCCAGCCCCACACCACTCCATGCCCAGAACAGGAGGTCCAGTCCTATCTCTCTCTCTCTCTCTTTCTTTCTTTCTCTCTCTCTTTCTCTCCCCCCCCTCTCTCTCGCACGCATGCTCGTGTCCGTCAGCTGGCCATTGGGCACTGCTGACTTATGCCATTCTGTCGCGTCTCCAACACATGAATCTTGCTCTTCTCACCATTTCAGTCTTGGTGAAAGTCGCACATAGTGTATCAGTCTCGATCTCAAAAGCGATGAGTAGGAACTAGTCCGTGAGGAAGCCTTCATAAGGATTTGTATTACTTGTTAGTCTTTAATTATGGATGGACTTCAGAGACTCCATTTGGCGTTTACTAAACGGCGCTGCAGGTTCTGTTGTTATTAGTTACATCAGAGCACTGTCTGTGATGCAACACATTGATTTTGACAGGTTTTAACACAGCTGATTCCAATTGTTAGCCATCTGCTTCATAACTGTCCACATTCATTATATACCTGATCACTGGTGGCTTTTCTCTGTTGGTGTGTTAAGCTTGACGTGTTAACATAATGGTAGAGCTTTGGATGTTCCGTCAATCTTTCATGAGCCTACAGGAAAGAAGAAGTTGCAAAGTTCTCAGGAAGTGTCACTCATACTCAGGACCTGAGTGTGACTTTGCATTTTAACCACTTAAGTGAAGGTCATAACCACAGTATACGCAGCGTGGCCTGAGTAGCCAGTAGCTGTCTGCAATGCATGGCATATAAAGATAGATAGATAGATCCATCCATCCATCCATCCATCCATTCATCCATCCATCCATCCATCCATCCATCCCAAGGACAATTCTTCTTCTTCATTTGACCCATCCGTGGTGACCACACAAACACTTGGAGCAGTGGGCAGCCATTGCTGTGGCAGTGTTGGGGCGTGAGGTGTCTAGCTCAAGGGCACCTCAGCCGTGGATGTGGACATTGTCCAGTCTTTCAGCAACAAATGAAAAGCCTTCAAAGCGTAAACACTATCAGTGATATCAAGTTCAGTTTACAGACTGGTCTGATCCTTCCTGTACATATTCTGAGCATTTAAAACTCTTCTCATCCAAGAGTCTGTCCCAAAGAGATTTCCTACAGACCACTGGTCTTTTATATCTGCATAGCACTGCATAGTGCATAACAATTATTTCACTAAATATAGCTCCGTTTTTGGATCATTACTCCCATTTTCATCCATATCGCAGATGCAGAGGAGAAGGGATTGATAAGACAGCTGGGACCATTTTCATCTCCCAATGATTTCCAGGGTGACCATTGCTTTAAAAAAAAAAAAAAAAACCTCTATCAGTCGATTAATTTGCTTGCAACCAGATGGCTGCCGCAAAACAAGTGTACTTGGAGAAACTTTGGGTAAACACTTCCATCTCTGGAAAAAGCTCCCTCTGGAAATTACCCAATTTCACCAAACGTAGATGGATCCACAGATGTGCCCGCAGTCTGTTGGAGGAGCACAGGATTCTGGGACACAGATGGTGTTGTTGTTTTGTGTCGAGAGACTTACAAACCTCTTTGTTTGGCCAAAAGGAGTGGGTAAAATTTTTTTGTTTTTTAATCGAAGAGAGATCCCATCCATTCACAAATAAAGCTCTTAGTATGAAGAGGCCACAATCACTCAGCAGGCTTTCAGATATACCCAGCAACATGAGGCGAGCCCCTTATTGAGCAGGAGTCAAGGTCTGGGGCAAGAGTCAATGTCTTTATTAGAGGCCACAGCTGTGGTTGTTAACTCAAGATGTTAGGAATCTGAATGGTCTATGAATGGCAACATGGTGCACTGATGCGGCATAATGGTGCAAAATCATGATGCATCTGAGAGCCAGCAGCATCTGAGAGCCAAGCCCCCTGGCCTTCCACTATTGAAATGGTTCAGTGACTTCAGGTCATCTGTTATAGATCTTGACCGATTCTAATGATCTGTCCCCCCCTTGATGTTCCCACACATCATTGCTGAAAGAGGGCAGTAAACATTCTAAATCAAACCTCTGCGGTGACTTATTAAACCAGGCCATCAGATCCCCATGAAGCCCTGCCTGTCGAACTTGTTGCTGGGGAGAGAAGAAGGGAACGTCTGATGGCCAGGGCACAGACCAGGAAGACGTGACGCTTGGTTTCAGGCTCAAATTGTTTGCCCATGCGAGTCTTAATAAGTTGTCATAGAACACCGCGGTCTTCCTTGTGCTCTGACCTTTTCCTGGACAAAGGAGCCGTGCACTGTGTGTCTCTGAGCTAAAACCATGGACACCAGGAGGACGGAGGGTTTTAATCGGCGGTGTACATCTCTGTGCTGATACAGAAGCACTGGGAAGGTGTTAAGCTAGATGTTTGATAACGAAGCATCCGTAGCCTCCTTGATATATGATTGACGGGGTAGCTCATTATCTTAATTGGTTGGGTGACAATGCATAGGGGTCTAACAGATTTGGCTTGTTTAATCATGCTATCATGCTCAAGGAAGGACGTTTTCTATTTTCCTGTTGTCAGGAAAGGGAGCTTTCTTTAATATCCTGTCTTGTATCAGGCTGTTACACTTGTGAAGAATGAGAATCAGGTTTTAAAAGGAGGTTCAGCACTGAGTCACTGAACCCAATTTCCTCTGTACGAAGAACAAACCTCTTCCTCATAGTCTTCCACCAGACCTTTTGCAATGTCACAGCAGCAGCACCCAAGAACACTCATTTCACTCATCTATCTATTGACATTTGCAGCACAATTGTGGTCATTTGGTTTCTATGACCGTATTAGATATGGTTTTTGAGAGGAAGTGACCAATATAATAATTTCAAATGCTTCCCAACTGGAAGCACTCAAGCTGTGACAGAAGGGGCATCTGTTATCATGCCTCTCTATCTCTGGCAATAGTGTACTTAATGCATTGAACAATCAAACACAGCTTGTCATGGAGCCCTGGGATTTTGTCTGCCCGCTCTGATGTCCCATTAACTCTAAGCAATAATAGAGCCGGAGTGTGCTAAGGGCTCGGGTGTTGTGCCTGCTGCCCCTCGGAAGCTGAGAGAAAGGAACCTACACACACACACACACACACACACACACACACACGCACGCACGCACGCACACACACACACACACAAACAGAAAGAGAGACACACATACACAGACACACACATGGAGACACACACACAGAGACGCACAGACACATTACTTATTATTGGGAAGTCATGACATGTCCAATTCTCAGAGCCTTCAGAGAATGGAGCTTTAATGGATGTCAGATTGAAACCTAATGGGATCAGAGAGATCTCTGCCATCCTCAACTACATGGAAAATATAATCTGGGGACTGCAGCAGTACAGCTCTGGAAGGAGGGATTGTGATGTACTGTATACGAGAAATGTATTTACTGTTCCTGAGTTGATATCTTTCAAAACAGGCGCCGTTTGCACCACGCAGATGTAATAAATATACTCATTTTAATGCAAATTGCTGTTTGTTTCACCGACTGGAAGAAATGAACTAATTAGGCTCAGTATGCTTAGATTACATCCAAAAACGTTTAGAGCTCCATAACCCTGTCTCCTGAGGAGTCTGAAATGACCTAGAAAACAGTTTAAGATCACAGAAAGTTTCAAAGTCACAGATAAGGCACCAGCCTAAATAGATTATCACGGCATGTCGAGATGAAACGGCGTCGTGTGCACGGCACGAGATTCCAATCTCTTTTTTTAGTACCAAACCAACTCCGTTGACTCTTACACAATGCAAAGCCCTAATGGGCTCAGCTCTTGGACACCCACTGTGAGAATGATGTATGAACGTGGGCTCTTCCTGCAGCAGATCTCCTCCTCCTTCCTACAAGCCTTAATTCCAGCGGCAGTGGTGATGGTGGAGGTCGTGGGAGAAGCGGATAGAATGACAGTCAGGCTTCATAAACCTTACTGCCCACTCTTCATACTGACTAATCAGTCGCTTGCTGTTGGAAGTCTACAAGTCCACGAAAATGACACAAGACGACAAAGCACAACGCAATGCTTGTGAAATCATCACAACACAACACACAACCACACAATACAATGAGACGTGTAGCAAAAAACAACATCACACACACACACACACAAACACACACATATACACGAGTGCGCCTCTGGTCCATGTTGGGTCTGGGCTGGCTGTGTTTGCGCTGCGGGGTCTGGTGGACAGCTAAGCTGCTTGGCTGCAGGCTGATTTGATTTCTCCTTACATGCCACCTTTCCCACATAATTGGATTCCCCCATCAGCAGCTAATGCTGTTGTGCTGCCAGTGAATTGTTTGTGAAGCAAACATGCCTTAAACACACACACACACACATACACACACACAAATACACACACACACACACACACACATACACACACACACACACTTAGGGTAAAACCATAGCCTCTTTCTCACTTGACCTGTGAGCAAACCATAACAAAGTCTTTTGTTTAGATGAACACATTTTTGCTCCTGAGAAATGTTCTATATGTAAATATTTATTGATTTCGTTTTATGTATCCATAGCATATGCCGGTACACTGCACATAGTGGATTTTTGTATATTTGTATTTGCAGTTTATTTGATCTGTTTGATCATGTGTTATTCATAATCTATTCCACTGCATATCATTTGTGTATGTGTGCGCTGCCATATGCTCTATAGCATCTCTGCTGCTCCACACTGTGGAAATGAGATATAATTAGGCCTGTTGTCTCTGGTGAGAGCTGTCATCGATGAGCTGAACAAGACCTTTGCAGGGCAGATAGAGAGTCTGACGGTGACTGGATGAGGAGAGAGAGAGAGAGAGAGAGAGAGAAAGAAAAAAAGTCCAGAGCCCGCTGATCTCATGGATCTTCTTCACTCCCCTTTTCAAGCGGTCAGTGAGTCAGATGCCTTAATCCACTGTGGGCCCTTTACCTAGCTGGCAGCGTTGGGCAGCTCATTAGGACGGCTGAGCCTGGCGTGGGCCCTCTCTGTGCCGGACTGGCACAGAAGAGAGCCCGACCAGTGTGAAGAAATTGTGAGCCGGCTTTATTAGCTTTGTGGTGCTTTGTTTTTGAAGGCACTACAAACACACACACACACACACACTGCCCTCCCCCGCTTACACCTTTAGTGTGAGCTGACAGGCTTAATGTGTGTGTGTGTGTGTGTGTGTGTGTGTGTGTGTGTCTGGACAGATTGCTGAGTGGAGATGTCAGTATCAGGATGACTAAATTTCATTTTTTTTTTGGCCATTCGCCCACGGACAACATTTTGTTGTGAAGTCCCTCATGTCTTTCATCTTCAGTGCCACTCCATTTTGGAACGTTTAGTTAGAGGTCTGTCAGCCTCCACACTTGACAAGCAATTGTGTGTGAGGGATATTGAAATTACTCAGCAGCACAAACAATTACCCTGCAATTGCCAATATGCCAAGCACTTCCTGGAAGGCTTTTCAGCCAGCACAAACATTTCCGATGGACCGTCACCTGTATTGTTGCGGCTATTGTTTTAGCATACCTGTTTACACGGACCTGGTTCCTTTTTGCACCTAGTGAATGAGCATGTTAAGATGTTGAAGGATTTATGTGTGTGTCAAAGTTGAATAAAGAGTTGAAGTTGAAGATATATATATAGTGCCAGAGTGAAAATGAAAGGAGCAGATTATAACAGAAGATGCCATTACACTGACGCTCCACAGGAAATATATTGCTGGTTACAGAACCTTCCGTGGCATATAGTCCATACACTGGATGAGATGGGAATACACATGCCCACGAGCAGACACACACATGTAGAGATACATGCAGTGCAGGAGATGACTCAGAGGAATGGGAGGAAGGGTCCAGGCCACCGGCTCCACTGCCAAGGTCATGCAAAGGCTGGGGCTCCTCTGCAGGTGGTTCACCCCCACCCCCCCAAGGACCAGATTTGGGAAGAGGAAGGTGATGTGGATCTGCCAGCTGGGAGGGAGCTCAGGGGTCTTTCCCCAGGACTGGCTTAAGCCCTTCCAGCCCCAGCCAAAGAGTACACCCCCCCCCGCCCTAACCGGGCGGGAGAAAAGAATCCCCCTCTCACCTCCAGCTATGCTGCCGTTGTTTCCTCTAATGCCTCATTGACTGCTCTAGGGTCAGTTAGCCATGGAGGGGGTTAGTTAGACCAGGCCTGGGAATGTTTGTGTGAGTCAGTGTTTGGGTGTGTTTCTGTTTCCGTCCACAGAGTTGGCTGGGTTCACAGACCATTCGCCTGCTCACCGCATGAGGCCGTGGAAGTGAAGTGGCACCATCGTGCTCCTTGCATTGTGTGCACCTTTGCCTCGCACAGGTAATGGCCTCAAGGTTTTGTTGTAGAGATTGGTCTTGCAGTGTGTCTGTACAGAACAGAGCTAATCCATCAGATTGAATTAATGTGATCCTGGGATTAGCACCTGGGCGGTACATTGCACACCACAACCTAATTCTGGGTTCATGTGCAGAGCAGAAGGGCTTCATGTAGGGGCTGTCACACTCTGAGTCATTAATGACCTTCTTTGCTAACACTGACTTCCAGTGCTCTGTTGTACTTCAGCCAATGAGGGGAGATGTGTTGGCAAGTGGAAAAATACTCCCAGCTTTGTCTAGGGTATGGTATCGTTTCAAATTTAATTGATTCTTGTTCTGGTTCCGATGCTTTTTATCGATTCTGGTTATAGGTCTATGCTTTAAGCCATAACTGAATATTCAAAAAGAAAAAATATTTATGTATAAGTATTGATCCTCATACATATGGATTAAAATACTAAGGCCTGGGGGGTGCTGTGGCGTGACAGGCTCTACAGAGTCTCAAAATTATGACAAAATTATGACAAAATCTTTACTTGTCCTTGTTCACAATAATAATATGATATGTTTGTTGATTGATATTAAGTATTGATCCTCATACATATGGATTAAAATACTAAGGCCTGGGGGGTGCTGTGGCGTAACAGGCTACAGCACTTATACCATATACGGGTCCAAGTGCCCATGGGGTCCCAGGTTCGAATCCGACCTGCGGTCATTTCCCGATCCCGCCCATTTTCTCTCTCCCACTTACTTCCTGTCTCACTCTTCACTGTCCTATAAAGGCAAAACGCCCCCCAAAAATACTAAGGCGTACATAGAGATCAATCTAAAGCTGCTAATTAAAATAACTGCTAGGCCTTGATGTTTCAGAGAGTCTCAAAATTATGACAAACTTGTGAATCTTTACTTGTCCTTGTTCACAATAATAAAGAGGCTTTTGTGTTTATGAATTCAATTAATTTGAAATTTTTGATTAAATCAATGATTAATTCGATCAAATCAATGATTTGATTTTCATTATTTCGTTCTTTCTTTTTGATTCTACTCAATTCTAACATTTCGGTTCCCAACCCTACCTTTGCCGCTGGCATTTGGTAGATGTCCGTTGAGGTTGTACTCATGCCTAGCGCCAGCATAGCCTACTCAAAGCTCATTTGATGTGCACCCATTCCTAATGGCTTGATAGCACTATATCGATGTTGCACATTGACTAGGGTGTGCCCCTATTAAAAACCTCCTTCAGATCCCCCGTGGATGTCAGTGACGGGGAGCCACAGCATGAGGGGCTGTTTTTCTCTCGTTTGTCTGCTCTGGTGACCGCCGCTGCGCTCAGCGTGTCACCAGATGCGCATGCGTATGCGCATGAGCCTGCCGGCGGGGAGCTCCTCTCGTCCCCCATCTCTTGTCGCTCCCAATGGTGGCATCCGGCGTGATTGGAGTTATCTCGCGTTGGCATCGGACGCCGAGGACGAGGCGAGGTACGGGTGAGTTTGCACGAGGATAAAACAGAGAGTGACACTCAGGGAACGGATTATGCCCTGGCAAAGCCAGCAGGTCTTCACTGATCCCAAAGAGCCATCACACACACACACACACACACACACACACACACACACACACACACACACACACACACACACACTCACACACTCACATACACACTCACAATGAATGTGTTGTGCCTAAGTAAGTGTGTATGTGTGTAGTGTAGTACCGCTGAAACAAATCCGACTTAAGTGTTTAATTGCTAATGGTGTAGACCTGTTGACTCTTTAACAGATCTGCCGACAAGTCAGGTGTCAGGAGTCTGTGGGCTGGATTACAGTAGTGTGTGTGTGTGTGTGTGTGTGTGTGTGTACTCCTCCATTGTATGGTCTCTTTCACTCTCTTCTTGGCTGTCATGCCCCCTAGCCTCTCTCACTTTATATTCATCAGGATCTCTCCCTCTCTCATATTCATTTGCCTTCATTTTCTCTGTTTAATGTCTCTCATGTCTCTCTTGTCTTTTTCATTCCACTAAAACCTTTTCATTTGTCTGCCACATGATATTAAAGTACTGCACCTCCTCTTGTGGCACAGTGCTGCTCTGTCTCTTTGTCTGGGGAATCCTCCAGCATCCAGCAGCCACGCATGCAGTTATCACACTGTGTGTGTGTGTGTGTGTGTGTGTCTGTGGTGTGGTGTGGTGTGTTTTCTTCTGAATGTGTCAGCTCTAACTATCTGTCACTCCCTGAACCCCCACCCCCCCAACACACACACACACACACACACACACACACACACACACACACACACACACACACACACACACAGTCTCTCTCTTTCTCTCTCTGTGTCTGTCTGTCTATCCTTTCCCCCTTTTTAAACCAATTTTTTTTTTTTTTAATTTTAAAGCCTGTAATAGAGGGGTATGTGTTGCTGCCACTGGGACTCTGCAGTAGAGGGGGGTGTGTTGCTGTGCGCTGCTGCTGGGAATCTCCACAACCCTCACCTGATTTATTGATCACCACCAGCCAACGTTATTGTGTCCCTGGTGGAGCCCAGCACTGACTCTCTCGTGCTCTCTCCTCCTCGTCAGCATGACACATGGCACTTTAAGGAGGGGGGGGGGGGGTCCAGGAAATTCCCCTCCTTCCTTTGAGCTTTGTTTTGATGAGAAGACCCTGACGTGGGTCCTGAAGGGGATTTGGACAGTGCAAATGGATCTTGCCCACCGTCAAAGTCACACGAGGAGAGAGACATTTCAGAGATGGCCCCAGATGTCATGGACCGGCATGCCCTTTTCAATACGTTTCCAGCTCGTGTTGGGATGAAATGTAGCCTGTGTAGTGCTGTGTAGTTGAGAGGGGGCTTTATGGGCCTGGTTTGGCCAGCTGGCTTGTTTTCTTGCTTGCTGTCAGAGTTTGGTGGCTTTGTAAAGCAGAAAGGTTCTGGTGCTGCTCTGCCCAGCGGCTTTGTTCTGGGATTGTACGAGGCAGACAGGCAGGCTGGGTGGAAACTCTGAGATCTCTCGCTAAAACGCTGCCAAGAAAGCTCCTACTCAAGGCTCTTGTTGTTTTAATTGCTTGACATTGCCTCCACCCCTCACTGTAAGTCTCCTCTTTCCATCAGCACGGCCGCACTTGTTGGGAATTTATCTCTTGATGTAAAGTGAGGAGGAGGCTCGCCATAGTCAGGCCAGCAGTGTGGCCTCGCTTGTCCGTCTCCTGCTGGGCAGTAGCTCCCCCTCTCACTGTCCTCCTCGTTTCTCCTTCTCATTTAGGTTCACACACTTGCAGTGCAGATAAGCTGTGCATTCTGATCAGTACGTAGCCTATGCTTCAGGGTCGCTGCCGAACTTGGAGCCTTGGAGCCGTTTGGAGCTTTTTTACCGATCCTACCTCAGGTACTCAGGAGTCCACTGCAGTCCAGTAGTTTCTCAAGTGTACTCCAGCCATTATACAACCCTTTGACACATGCACCAGGGTCTTTTAGTTGGTCTCATAGGTCCTTGCAAGGGGCACAATCTACAGCCCTGAATATACCAGCAACCCCCACTGCAGTGCTGTGTCACTGCATGCACTCGCACAATCTCTCTGGGAATGTGGGAGATGTTTTTGGCTTCTAAAAGACTATGCATCACCTCAGTCACAGAACGTGCCAAGTTGCCAGTAGTTGAGCTGAACTGAAGTTGAATTATATTAATAGCCCTTTTTCTCGCCACACAGACCCTTGAAGAGATGCTTTGTTCTTGGGCTTGTTCTCTAGAATATAAAGCAGGCATAATCCCGCTATCACTGCCTCTGCTCTCAGTGCTATTGTTCGTATTTCAGGGAAATGTTACAAAGGCTCGATATTGCTGTGAGTGCTGTCCTTCTGGCGTGTTGTCAAAGGCTCGTCCTTGTGTCCCTTCTAATAGCCCATCCTTCATCTATGCATCTGTTATTGGCCTGTCCAGAATGATGGGTCATTCTGCCGTACCCCGGTCATTCTGCCGTACCCCGTCTATCCATGGGCTCATTGCCAGATGTCAATTATCACCGATCACTTTGACAGATATCATTTTGCTCCTGGTCTCTCTCCTCCCTGGCCTCTCTGTCATCAGTGAGCTCTTTCTCTAGTTGTCCTATTTATTTAGGAGTAGATCCACAGCTCATACCCCTCATCAGACGTTTTTCGATCATGTCATTTGATACTGTCACTAGTCGTTTCGTCAAGGCTCTGGGTTTGCCCCTGGAGTTGGGGAAGGACAGTTTCAACTTCTTGCGTCTCTGTTAATGAGAGTTTGGCCCTCATATGAAATGAACTGATCACACTCACCCAGCCTCATGCGAGGCACTGCGTTGGTGGAGTTTGGTCTGGGAAAAAAAAGAGAGAACGGGCGGGTGGGTGGCATGTGGGCACTGAGCACTGAGATTCCTGTCCTCCATCTCCGCCGACTCCCATCAGCTTTCTATCTCTCTCTATTTCTCGTCTTTTTCCCTCTTCTTTTCTTTCTTTCTTTCTTTCTTTCTTTCTTTCTTTCTTTCCATCTTTCTATCTATCTCATCTTTCTTTTTGTCAATAGAGACTGCGGTTTAGCCGCAGCTTTGCAGCGCCCCCTCCCCACCCCCCCAGCCTTGCCTGCAAGGTCATCAAGCTTGTTTCAGGCCCCTCTCTGCGTGGAGGTGCTGGCTTCGCTCGCTGCGGCTCTTTGTTCGGAGGTGTGTCTGCTAGTGGGCGCGTGCTGTGGGCGTACAGTAAGCCGCGCTCTTGGATCAAGGCCTGTGCTTTTAGTTGGAGAGTGCATTGTGGGGAAGAGGAAGAGGAGGAGGAGGAGGAGACCCCCATTGCCAAGTGGAACTCTACAGGCATCTTAAGGACAAAACAGCTTTTCATTACCAGGTTAGCTTGTAAGGTGTGGGCGAACACGAGAGACGTTGTCACTGACGTTTTGGCCATCAAACACATTGTATTCTCAGCTCCAGGCTTTTCTCTGTCAGTAGACCAGGGTGAACGAGGATGTTTAGTTGCTCATGATTTTCACCGTTTGTGCCAAGCCATGGTGGAAAATACTGTTTTGGCACAAACAGCTTCTGGTAATCCCATCTAAACGGTTGCACCATGCAGTTTAAAAATGTTCAACATGCTTGTATAATCCTGATGACTAGATGAGTTATTAAACTAGTGTAATATCTCAGAGTCTGTCTGTCTCCCTCTCAGGAAATAGATGAAAATACCAGAGGATGAGCAGGAGGAAATCGACCCCTAATGAGTGCCCTAATATTTACTGTACCTTCTTTTTTTTTTGGGGGGGGGGGGCTTTTTGCCTTTATTATGATAGGACAGTGAAGACAGACAGGAAGTGAATGGGTCGGTCTCGAACCTGGGTCCCCGTGGGCACTCGGACCCGTGTATGGTGCGGACGCTGTAGCCTGCTGCGCCACCGCGCCCCCCTTCCTGTACCTTCTAAGGTGATTGAAGTTGAATTGGTGACTCACTGTGATGCAGGCTGCTTTGGTGGGTTTACTGTTATGGAACACTGATCATGCTGCAAAACAACTCAATAACAGCAACTAACTAACATCTACTGATTTCTGCTCTCGTTCTGTAAGAGCTGTTGTTCGTGCTGTATACAAGGCCTGAAGCAGGAGAAAATGGCCACTGTCCCATCTCAAGGCTGGATTGTCAGCAGAACATTTAAAGGTGCTGAGAGGTGAAAAGGTCTAAAAACGTCTCCTGCGCTCCTTAATTGCTAGCGCTGCTGTGGTGGCCAAGTCAAAACATGGACGTTTAAAGCAGCGACAAATTTATGTCTGCTTTTGCGCTCTCCTGCTCAGCATCTGTGGTTGTCAGGGAAACCCATAGTCCTTAGTGACCCTGCCATCTTCCTACTGAGTGTGTGTTTGTGTGTGCGTACATGTGTGTGTGTGTGTGTGTGTGTGCGTACACGTGTGTGTGTGTGTGTGTGTGTGTGTGTGTGTGTGTGTGTGTGTGTGTGTGTGTGTGTGTCTGAGCCTACGTCTGAGTCCAGGGCCTGTGCTGCAGTATTCTCACAGAATCTGTTTGTGTTCCGCAATATTGATGGGGTATTTTATTTTTCATGTTTGGTTGATAGAGGCTGTGTTCAAGTCTGTGCCTACCTAGAACTGTCCCTATTTCCTACCAAGAACACTGTTCTTCTTTGTGTTTCTGGGATTTAACAAAGCATGATGGGAATCCCTCCAGGGTGGTCTTTTGTGAGGATGATCTGAGCCATTACTGCAGGCTTTTTATTTGGCTGAATCTTTATCTGTGTGTGTGTGTGTGTGTGTGTGTGTTGCATGTGTTTATATGTGATTTTCTGTGTTTGTGTTTGTGTTGTTTGTGTGTGTATGAAGACCAGACGGAGAGAGAGACACTAATTCAGCATTGGAGAGAACACCGGAGAGATGCATTGTGAGGGCGCAGACTGTAGTAGTTGATACTGAGCTCCAACTCTAGTGAAAAGTGTGCACATGGGTGTGCATGTGCATTTGGATGTGTTTGTGAGAGAGTCAGTGAAAGAGATTAGGTGTGCTGCTGCATGTGGGAGGTCTGTGTGTGTGTGTGAAAGAGTATTGAGATAGGGACGCTGACTGGGTGCCAGGGAACACAAGAGATTAGCCTAGGTGTGTGTGTGTGTGTGTGTGTGTGTGTGTGTGTGTGTGTGTGTGTGTGTGTGTGTGCTCACATCAAATGAACCGCTTTTGAAATGAAATTTCACGGAGACAGGCCGGGCTGGCAGACGTGGACCCTAGCGCAGCGTGCCACCTTCTGACCCTGTACTCCATCTCCTGATCTCACACAGCACCGGGGCCGCCACCAGCCATGGCCGCCATTGCACCGGGAATCATGGGAAATCAGGGAATAATGGGTTTTTCAGTTTCAGTTATCTCACTCCTACCAGATGCCCCTCTCCAAATAAAAGTTATTTTGACATTTCTGAATTAAAGGTGAAATAAATGAAATCTAATCCAATAGCTTTTTGTCAAATTTTGTATGCACTCCAAAAACACATCACACTCTGCTCTGGGTGCTAGATGAGTACTTGGTGTAGTGACAAACCCAGGTCAGTTCATCCATAGCAACTGGTAAACATGATAGAAGAGCCTTTTGACTTTGTTTGGTGAATGAAGTCATAGGGCTCCTCTATGAGGAAAGTTCCCACTTTCACTGGGTTAACTTTCCGCCGTTGCCTGAGGGGCAAGGAATAGGAAGATAAAGAGTGAAAAAGTGTGTCATGTTGGCAATTTAGCATTGGTAGGGCAGGGTTAGAAACACTGTTGGATCAGTGGAACAGCACCATAACAAATGCATCGGTCCTGACCGTCTGGTCTGAGTAACGTTCCTGGAGGATGCACAGCAGATGACTCAGGCGTCACATCACGTTGTCATAAACCTGGTGAGACAGTAACACTCTGTTATCTCCACTCTGGAGTGTAAAGTTCGTTGGGCATTGGGCTGACTAGCGAGGTGCTGTCAGTGCTGCGTGTGTTTTGCGTCCTGAGGGGATTCAGAGAAGGTTCAGGCTGGTTCAGGCAGACAACGGCAGACAACTGTTGGTGTTGTGTTTTTTAAGACATGCTGTTCCAGTGAAATGTAACTGGCTGTGGGATGAGTTCATCGATTGGCTCTGGTCTTGTCAGATGAAACTGTGTGTGTGTGTGTGTGTGTGTGCGTGTTTATTGGAACATACAGCCTCAGGAATGGAGATTAATTAAGTGTGCTTGCAAAGCAGCACACTTATTGTTCTTCTTAAGTTTTATTAGGCCCTTTGAGACAGAGACACCATTCCAACTTTAAAACGTCCGGACAGTACCGGTGTAAGTTGCTCGCGAAGATGACGTCAGGTGGGCGTGTCATTCGTCCGCCATATAGGATTGAACAGAAAGCGAAACTAAATTTTCACAGGTCACAAATTTGGTCCGAACGTACATTATCCTTGGACCAAGCCTTTGATTTTCGAAAGCGTTTGCCCGTCACAGCCAAACGAAATCGGTGGCGAAGCTCCGAAACAGGAAGTCATCCATATCTCAGGAACACTGTCACATATCGATACCAAATTTTGTATTTGAACTCGGGACTCCAATGTGAGGGTGCATAAGCTAAAAAAAAGAGAAAACATTCCAAAAGTTCCCAGCATTTGGCAAACCACCCACCCGTATTTGGTAACTATCACCTTTCACATTTGCAGTTGTACTTCTATCACAATGCCTTCCAAGTATACATAATGTCTCTGGCCAGCCACAATGTCTCTGGGCAGCCTTGCCCAATCATGAAATCCTTGCTCAGCCATGGGATAGTATGGACTTACAAACTGAAATGGCAAGGAGAACATTAGCTATTTATTGCTGACGTAGTACAGTTATTTTTTATTTTTTTTATTTTTACACTTTATTTTGACGGTATTCAAATTAAATTTTTCATTATTGTTAAATATCATGATGGGAGAGTATTATTAAAAATGTTACAAGTATGCAAATTTATATGTTTACGGGCATTTAGGTTTTACTGTGTTGTTTTGTTGTAAAGACATGCAAGGCATTCTGGGCCATGTAGCCTAATAAACAGTGGTCGGCAGTGGTCGCTCCATACGTATTAATATGAATAGGTGTTTCTGTAAACCTAGGGACAATAAACAGCTATCTCTGTTACAAAAACGAGCTGGTAATAGCTCATTGAAGAGGGAACTATGATAAAAAGATTGTTTTCCTCAAAGCATGGAGTTCACGACAGAACAAGCAGGAAATGTCACGTTAATGTTAATTACATCTGAACGCTAGGTGGCAACCTTGTATTACATTTCACATCTACATAGAGTGAGCTCATTAGAATTATGTGAGCTTCACAAGTAAGGAAGGTGCAAATATTATGTAATTTATAATGGGAAATTATTGGAAATGTTATTTCTTGTTTATTCTAATTGCAAACCACACACATCCATTCGTAATCACGTAGAACTACACACTGAAACACTCTCATTTGTTTATTTGATGTTGCCTAGCAACTGCAGCCAGAGAACGCCTAGTTCAGTTTCAGAGGGATGAGTTGTGGCCAAACAAGTGCCCAAAATATTGGTTTCCATGTGTATGTGCTGGATGGCGTGCGTCCTTTATGAAAGTAAGTGTTTTTTAGAGTTACAGACATAATGAGTCATGTTGTAGTGGTCAACATAAATGTGCCCCTTTTGTTATTAGAATGCTAAGCGGAGATTTAGCATGTTAAGCAGAGATTTAGTAGCATTAATTTCTTGTGTGGCTAGTTGTATATGTAACTTAATTCATGGGTTTCATCAGGTCCCTTTCCACAGGTGTATCAAGCACCTTGATTATCAATGCAGACTGCATGGTGCTTGATTAATACACCTGTGGAAAGGGACCTGATGTAGGCTATACTATGTATCGTCCCCCATTTAGTGGTAGTCAGACACTGTAGTTGGAGGTAGTCAGGCCTGTCCCTCATAGGCTCAAATGTGTAACCCATGCTATTAAAATTACAAATGTTTGTGTATATAAAATATGCTGCAGCTGTTGTCCTACCATGCCAGTGACGTCATCAAAACTGGCAGCGTTCTAATATTAACAAATGCCATTTTTGTGTTGCTTAAAAAAGACTACGTATTAATTGTTTTTATTATTTTTTTTTTGTGTCATTTATTTTTAATTGTCATAATCAACACATTATCAACATTGATTCTTTCAGTTTAGTTCATCTTTAAAGTGCAATGTAGGATTGCATTTTAAAAACATATTTGGCAAAACTGTCAGTGCCAGCCTGAAAAGATTTTGGATTATTTTGGGCAAAACGTTTTGCCATCGTTTTGAGGCATTTTATTCAAATGGAAAAGAAATAGCGCCCTTAACTGGGTAAGACGTAAACACGGAAGTGACGTAGCCTAGTTCCCGCCTTGACGAGTGATTTGACAGATTGCAATGCGTTTGGCAGATTGAATCAAAGATTGTTAAAGCGGAGCTTTTGAACTTTGCAACACAAAGAGCGTGACCAAAGTGCAAGTGCAATGCAATCACGGGGGGCGCTATTTCTTTTCCATTTGAATAAAATGCCTCAAAACGAATTGACAGTTAAATGATGAAACTGAATATTGAAAATTGAAATGCAAAATGAATTGCCATTTGAATTTTGAGACTGAAGTACCATGGCAAAATGGAATGCAATTCAATCCATGTTTATTCTATTTTTTAACCAAAATTATTGGAATTGATTTTAGGATTTCATTGTCACTTTGCAGATTAAAATACAATTTGTTGGATATTATTGCAAATTGCAATATTAAATTGCATAATGAATTGTCAATTGCATAATGTAATGTGTTTTTGAATTGCAGATTGCAGATTGCATTCTCATTTGAATAAAGCTATTCATATGCTTCCATAGCGAGGGAACAATTTTGCATTGCATAACTAAGAGATGCAGTAACACCACCAACAACAACCAAAACTAACCTATTGTCAACGTGTACATTAAATGTAACGTTTCATTGTGAATCAAATTAAAATGTTCTCCTCTTGCAAACGTAGGCATAGGCATATGGTGACAGATTAATTTAATAATGTTGCTGCGTGAATCACGGTAAGTGCGAATGAAGTGGCCACTTCTTAATGGGACCCACTGTATGGAAGTAGTCTAAGTAAAATAGAGATGTTTCAAAATGGCAGAGATAGAACTGAACTTTGGCCATAGCAACCATCCATTTAGAACGACTGGCCTTCATAGCAACCAAAGATCTTAGCTGTGATGCAGGGATACAAGGAAGTTTATTGTCACATGCATATAGTTACTGGAAGTAAGAAATGCAGTGAAATTATGTCTGGTGTCAGCATGCATGTATGTTATGTGATGCAAAGTATAGAAATGGATGAAATAGACACAGGTCAAGAAATATAGTGCAATGTAGATAGTAGTATATGCTTACAGTTGATTTACAAAAGGTGGTTTAGAGTAATATGAAGTATTCCTTTATTCCTTTATTCTGATATACATCTGAGATACATAGGCTCTCAAAACAATCACAGGCTTTCAAAACAATCCCAAACAGACATAAGGTCTTTTTAGAGCAAATCCATATAGATTATTTGTCAAATAAACCAGTAAAGCATAATTAGGGGATGGAATATATAACATTCACAGCTCATATATTTTTTAAATAAATCAGTGAAAAAGTATCCTGACAAACAAGCAGCATTTTAATGCCTTGGTCATATTTCATAATTTCAATTCTTCTGTAGGTTACCTGATAGCCCAGTTTGAGAGGCGCAAGACGCGTGACATTATTTATTTTTGCAGCCAATCACTGCTTTCGTTTTATTTTATTGATTTGATCTTAGTCATAGAAGCTAAATTCGAAGGCAGGCCACAGGTAAAATCCAACGAACCGCATTCACCCCGCAGGCCAATAGTTGAATAGCCCTCTCCTAGAGCTTTTGAGATATTGCCACTGCTCCAACACTGAAAGGCACTGTTAGAATGCTTGGATCAAGCCAGGTTCAGCATAGTGTATGCCACTGTCTGCTCACGTTGCTGACCGGACCAGGGCAAGCACACTTTCGCAGTTCCCGCCGGAAAAGCAGTCTAGTTATTTCTGCCATTTCTAAATTGAGTTTCTTCAGGGGAGATCTCTCACTTTGTCTCTCTCTCTCTCTTTCTCTCTCTCTCTCTTTCTCTTTCCCTCTCTCTCTCTCAAACTCTCTCACTCACTCTCTCACACACACACACACACACGATGAGAGAGTCATGTGGCTTCATCTCTGTCTAGCGCGGCGGGAGCTTTCCAAGCAGACAACAGGAGAGAGGGAGAGACGTGTCTCAAGCAGAGCCCCTCAGCTGTGTCTCCCCATCCCCTGCCCTGCACTCAGGACACACGCTGCCTCCAGCACCACACACGCTCGGCTCCAGCGCTGCCTCCAGCACCACACACGCTCGGCTCCAGCGCTGTGGAAATAGATAAATAACATGGAGTCACATTGGATAAAGTCACATTAATATTAGGCTAACTATTTCTGACGGCGAACTGGAACTTGGGGGTGGGGGTGCGTGATTTGTAGGCTGTTGAGTTGCTTATCACTCAATTATGAAGATAGGAATTTCAGAGTTCAATTAAGTATGCTATCCTGCTTTACCCAATGCTATCCTTCATGCTGATGTCTGTTGTTTTGTTATATATTTATAGGATCTTGCAGGGTGTTAATGTGAGAGGTCACCATCCACTCGCCGCCTTTGTGCTTCCCCCGCCGTGTGAATCGCCATGTCGATGAGCAGTGACGCTGCCAAGATTGGCGACAGGGTGGCCGCCCTCTCCATGGCAGACGCCGCGGCCACCTCCGGGACGGCCGATGCCTCCAACGGCGTGAGGAACGGCGCCGCTGCGAAGAAAACGCACGTCGCCCAGCGGCCGCAGCTCTCGGGCAGGAAGATGTCGCTACAGGAGCGGGGCATCTGCCAGTCAGCAGGAGGAGGAGGGCACCCGCACACATCCCCCCGAGTGGCCCGCAGGCCCACCATCGAGTCCAAGTGTATCTCCATCTCCGACTCCCAGGTCAGTGCACTGCAGGTACAGGTTTGCCAGTAGCATGTGATCTGGGCCTCAGCTTTAGAACATGAGATACTGTGAACTGGACCTCAGCTTTAGAACATGAGATACTGTGAACTGGACCTCAGCTCTAGAACATGAGATACTGTCAGCTAGGCCTCAGCTTTAGAACATAAGATACTGTGAACTGGGCCTCAGATTTAGAACATGATATACTGTGGAGAAAGTAAAGGAGGGTTGCACCTCTCCTAGCACTGCTAACAACTGGACATGCTTAATCTAGCACTGAGCAACTGACCATCCCTCTTCTTCCCTTGACTTGACTTTGCGCCACCTGTCATTCTACTCTATGCGAGTAGTCCTTATTGCTGCATGTCCTAGTTGCACGATATCTTGATTGTTCCTTTGTTTGTAAGTGGCTTTGGACTTACAGAAAAGTGGATCGTCAGCTAAATGACTAAGTAAATGCAAATGCACCGCATGTAGAAGATGCATTGTTAGAGAAACAGCAGAAAGGACCATGCTAGAATTGAAAATGATCATTGAAGGTTAATATTTATAAAAGTAAATAAAATAAAAAATAATTTCTGAAAAAAAAAAAAAAAAAAACCTTAAGCTCAGGGCTCGAAATTAACTTTTTTTCTCAGGGTCCCGCAGCTGTCCCGAATTCTACTTGGCACTGTCCCGGACTTAAACACCAGTGTCCCAAATTCAAGTTCTTGTTTTTTCCCATTCTACATAATAAACAGCATAATGATCAGTAACTTGCATCACTTAATTAGCTCGTTCTGGTCCACCATGTCAGTTCTGAACAATTTATTAAAGACCATTTTTATTAACATTAATCATCTGCTGTTTCACGCAACACTTATTTTCAGAGATTGCGCTTTTGGCTCTTTTTTGAGGTTGCACTAGACATTCATTGTCCATCGTTTTGACGGACAGGGTTGTAAAACATTCCGTCAATAATCTATTTTCACGTGTCTTTAATTTCAATGTCAGTTTGGTGTGAGGTCATGGCCACAGATCTCAGTGAAAACAATACGTAGCGTGGGAAATTACCACAAAGCTGTCAGATAGGCTACTCTCCTGCCACGCTCTCGCCCTCTTGTGCACACTCAAATGCGTTCCCAATTAAATTAAGTAGCAAAGCGTAGTTAGATCTGCTGCAACTATGTATCTCGATGTAACAAGCTGTTTTGACATTGTAAACGTTCTCTAAGAAGAGTGTAAAGCAGTTTGCAGTAGCCTAAAGTTAACCACAACGTCGTCTATTGCTGGAAAAAATAGCGAGCGGCCTGGTCTAGTGGCGGGCCAGATCTATGATAAACTACTAAATGCTCGGCGGGCCGGATTAAAGTGCGTTGCGGGCCGTAGTTTAGACACCCCTAGCCTTAGAACTGCCACAGCGAAATGTCAAATGCTAACTTAAATAACTGTTTTCATTGTTATAGGCTACCTTGCAACACTATCTTTTTGTCAAATCGCAGTTGCGGTAGGCCTAGGCTATTTAGCTCAGCATGATATTGGTGACGTCTGTCACTGACAGAAAACACGTAGTCAGAGGGCTGTCACCTCGTTTTTTTAGAACACCAGTGTAACCTTAGGCCTGCACTATCAGTAAAAGTGTTCACAATGTCATGAAAACAAATGCCATTTACCTGCCTGCTAGTTAGGTAAGTTAACCTCTATATCGGAAAGTGACCCATTAGGCCTACCGCCCGTGCCCTATTTTTGTGTCGGCCTATGAGTCATTTAATATTAATTTAACCAATACGGCGGATTCCTAAGGAAACGCAAGCACCCAGCCCATTTGGGTATCTTACTATATTTGTACCAAAAATAACATTGTAGCCAACAGTGATTTGAAGAGCAGTAGCCTAAACAGTGTTGTAAGGCTGCGTGTACAAAACCGCGTCTTTACAGATCAGCTGGCTAACGCTGCTTTTGCCAGCTGCCCGTCACGCCAGATCAAATTTTGTATAATTTTATAAAGACGAGAAAGATACGTTTAGATTATCATGTGAACAGTTTAGGAAAAAAGTACCTATTTTGAAATTTGCTTTGCCATTTTTTCTACTGTCCCAGAGTTGTCCCAGACATCATTCTATTGTGTCCCGGAAGCATTTTTTATGGTCCCCGGGACGTCGGGACATCGTTAATTTCGAGCCCTGCTTAAGCTCCAGCACAACACACAATCCCGGGGTTATTGGCTTGACTTTGACTTGACTTGACTTGATTTCATTTGACTGCTGAAATGGTGTAATGTCTTGTCTCATCAAGTGAAACCGCTTTGTCTTCAGTGTTGCTGGCCGCTCTTTAACTTCTCCTTTGCGATCTTTCACCATGTAGCCCCCACACACACACACACACACACACAAAGAGAGAGAGACATTCATCAGCACTATCTCAAGATGAACCTTTTCCTGCCGTCAGCTGCTGAAAATGCTCTCCTAGCTCTCTTTCTCTCGCTCTCTCTTGCTCTCACTCACCCCCACACACACACACAAAGTGAAAGTGCTCTAATGACAAAAAAAGCCCTGTGTGCCTGTATGTGTGTGTGTGTGTTCTGTCTGCGCGGTGAGCAGTCGAGTGTGTGTGTGTGTGTGTGTGTGTGTTTCTCTCTGTGCTCCTCACTCTGAGGTCATTGAGTGGGAATATCACCCCCGCTGCATCCACATCTCTCCCCCCAGGCCTCCTCTCCCCGTCAGCACCAGCACAGCCAGATCGCCAGACAGCCAGCACACACCACGGCACTCAGAGCCAGCACAGCCAGCACACACCACTGCACTCAGAGCCAGCACAGCCAGCACACACCACGGCACTCAGAGCCAGCACAGCCAGCACACACCACGGCACACGTCCATGGCACTCAGAGACACCATGGCACTCAGAGACACCATGGCATTCAGAGACAGCAGTAATTAGACCAGATGCAGATCCCTGTTGATTTTGGAAGGTAGAAATAAAGGTGAGGGGGATTTAGCACTTGCTACCTACCATCCGTCTCAGGGACTCGCAGCGCCGGGTATCGAGTTGACATTCGCTAGTTTTCCCAAACAGTTCAGCTCTGAAACACTCTAATTAAAATGGATGTTATCTGTGCCGCACAGAGATGATGCTGTCAGGTCCCTGTCTCTCTGGGCAGTGAGGCTTTGTGGAGGAAATAGTGCTGTCGCAGTGGCTTACTTTTCCGTTTAGTTGTGATGCTCTCATTCTCATCCCAGACAGCTGTCCGTAACCTTCATCCGCCCTCTCAGGCGTATATCGGATTGTGCTCTATTAAATCACATTGATTGTTTGGTCTAGCAGTTTTCACTCATTTGTTAGAGTGGCTGCTGGGACAGATTAACAAAACAAACAAAACATTTTTTTTTTTTTTAAAAAGTGTGTTTGGTTGTTTTAAATTGGAATTAGCATTTGAAATGGTCTTTGTAATTAAAGAGTTAAAAAAATAGCCATTGTCATGAGAGCAGAGTAGACTAGTTATTCCTCAGTTCCACAGTAGGCACCGTGGAGACCGACAGACACACTCTCACACATACAGATGAAGCCCTTTTATTCCCTTGCTGCTGATCCAGGAACTCTCCTACAGGGGTGTCACAGAGCAGCAATCATTATCATCAGTGCTCTTATGCACAGTGAGAGGGCCTGCCTCCCCTGCCTTTCTCCATGTCACCATTAGTGTGTGTGTGTGTGTGTGAGAGAGAGAGAGAGAGAGAGTGTATGGGTGTTCGTGCTCATGCATGTCCACAACCCCCATCAGCCTGTTGGCTTAATGTTTTACTGATTTCCTAAAGATGACTAATTGACGCCAGAGCACTCCAGCGCTGGAGAGCCGCTGCACAGGAGAGAGCAGGACTTGCCCCGTGTCATTTCCTGTTTTCAACCAACCCCCCCCCCCCCAAAACCACACGTACGCACACACACACGAATAGCCACACTAGTTCTCTCACTGCTCTTGTGGCTCAGCCCTTCATAGTGTATGTAAGGTGCATGCATTCCCCTGCTCCCCTGTGCACCTAATCCCTGCTGGGGCCTTCATCTGCTTGGTAGCCAGTGGCACAAGCTGTTTTCTTTGCTGCCGATCTGAGCCTGTAAAAGCTGCTTTCATGTGAGTGTTTGAGAAGGTGTGTGGCGTGGTGGGTGCGGTGTGGCGTGGCGTGGCGTGGCGTGGCGTGTTGGTTGACGCGTGGGGATCAATGCCCAGGAGATGTGCGACAGCTGGATTAAGGGGCAAAGTAAGGGAAGAGAGAGAGACAGACTCACTCTCTCTTTCTCTCACCCTCTCTCTTTCTCTCTCTTTTTCTCTTTATCACTCACCCTCTTTATCTTTTTCCCCACTCTCTCTCTCATATCTTTATTCTGCCTTCAAAGGTGTGTGTGTGAGTGCCTGTGTGTGTGTGTGTGTGTGTGTGTGTGTTTGTGTGTGTGTGTGCTTGGTCTTCTAGACCAAAGGGGGAAAGCAAGGAGTAGTTCCTCTTTTATTTCCGATAAGAGGAAATTGCCATGTTAGCTCAAATTACTTTTTTTTTTATAGTGCGTGATTAGGACAAGGGACCCTCTGTAGATGGGCCTGCCCGTTTCTCACTCATTCTCTCTTCTCTTTTTCCACTTCTGTCACGCACACACACACACTTTTACTTTTGTTTTGAGCTTGGTATTGAGATTGTAGAACGTTTCAGTATTCACTACTGCAGTGTGCGCTTAGAGACCTCTCAATGCTGACTGACTGAACTGAGATTTCATAGTGTCATTGTTAATAGTCCTTTCTGGAAGAGGCCTTCTCACCCAATAACTGTATTTCACACATGCGTATACAGACACACACACACACACACACACACACACACACACACACACACACACAGCTCTGTCAGTCCCACTCACTTGTTTTGATTCTGTCCTCACCTCGTCTCCTGTGCATCTCCTCTTCTCAGAGCAACACACACTTTCACACCCCCAGGGGCTCCCCGCTATCTCCGCCACAGACAGGCAACCCCCTCCCCCCCTGCTGCTCCCGCTCCCTGGAGAGGCCTGCCTGCCTATCGACTCCTTTGCGCCTCCTTTACCCACATGCCCTGATGGGTCGCCGTGAGACTGAACCCATCGAGCTGGGTCCCACTCCTGCAGTAAAATATGGAAAGAGAAAAAAACGAAAATGTGCTGCGAGATTTGAAGGAAACAAATGCTCCCCCATGCCACCCACCTCCCTGCCTCCTGAGAATCCCCACCTGCAGCGTGCTGTGGGCTGCGTGCTTGGAGCCATAGCTTGTGTAGGCTGTGCCCTTAAACTGCTGGGTCATTCCACGTCAATTCAACCAGGGCCCACGCACTTAGGTCTCAAAAAATTCTGAAAAAATTACCAGGTGTACCTATGTTACCCTGGAGACACACTGTAAAATTACTCTTATGTAAGATCAATACTTTCCAAGATACAGCCAGTTTTACAGGGGAAGGGGGGGTGTCGATTTTGTTCAGCCTCTTTTTTTTGTCAAAGTTCACAAGCCCACAGCGCAAGAACTAAACCATGTAGAAGCATGCATGCTGGTACATAAATAGGAATAGTATGTCACGTTTGGTCTGGATAATCCTGCATGGTCATAGCTGTCCCTCAAAGTTGATACAAATTTTATTGGAGTTTTTGGCTGGGCTCTGTTTAAGCCTTCAGAAGACATATTTGTACTCAACATAGGCTCTTGATTTATTTTCCTTACTGAGATAAGTAGAAACACTCTCACATTAAACAATGAACAGAAAATAAATTCCTTCAGGGTCTGAACAGCAGACTTTACAAGTCTAAAAAGTCATTTTGGTTCTCATTTTCAGAGCACCCAAACACCTTGTGGGAATATACAAAGATTTTTTAAATATTTTTTTCTTTATTCTCCATGATCTTTTCTTTTCAAAAACACCAATTTGACTTGTATTATGCAAATCTTTCTTTTTCACTTTCCACCCTGAACATGGGCAAAATGCACCATTGACATCAATATGTCTAAAGAGGCCGAACAAAATCGACACCCCCCCTCCCCCTGTAAAACTTGCTGTATCTTGGAAAGTATTGATCTTACATAAGAGTAATTTTACAGTGTGTCTCCTGGGTAACATAGGTACACCTGGTAATTTTTTCAGAATTTGTTGAGACCTAAGTGCGTGGGCCCTGGTTGAACTGACGTGGAATGACCCTGCTGCTTTTGAAAAGATTGGGCCTCTGAGTTCTGTTTCTGTCCCGCACACAAAATCGTCTACATTCGCTCTGTTCTCAGATTCCTACTCTGTCTCGTCTTTGTCTCACGAGCAGGGTGTAGACTAAACGCCGTAGCTAGATAGTGGTCTAATGGCAGCGTTTTGCAGAGACGCCCAGAGTGCAGGGCTGAGTTTAATTACTGCTGAAGTCTGTGTGTTTATGATGTACGGAGAGCTGTTCCTCTTCTGTCACTGTGTGTGTGTGTGTGTGTGTGTGTGTGTGTGTGTGTGTGTGTGTGTGTGTGTCTCTGTTGCTGTTGCGTGTGAGTCATTGGTGGGGATGGCTGACTGTTCAGACTTTATATACTCTCTGACTGAGAGATAAGAGGTTGAAAAAAACTGACAGCAACAAATCTGTGCCATGCCCAACGTGATAGATGATTTATTTACTTTGGGTTGGAGTGCGTTTTTCTAGGATTGCGCGCTTGCAGTTGCTCGCTAGATTGTGTACTGTAGGCTGTGTGTGTGTGTTCAAAACCTGTTAACTGCTCAGATAGATAGATAGATAAATTGATAGATAGATAGATAGATAGATAGGTAGATAGGTAGATACATATGCTGCACTAATGTAGTATATCTGTGCATGTTTTTCTGTGAATGCTGTTGTTATGTGTGTTCTTCAACATGTGTTGTTGTGGTTGTGTGTGTGAGTGTGTGAATCATTCACAGTGAATGTTGCTGTGTGAATGTGATTATTTTATCGTGTCCTTGTGTGTGTGTGTGTGTGTGTGTGTGTGTGTGTGTGTGTGTGTGTATTTGCGCTTCTCATCTCTTTATTGAAGGCTTCTTTGTGCGCGGCTTACTGTATCCATCAGTGCTGAGACAGAGGGGGATTGCTGCAGTGCAGGACTCACTGAGCATGTGCCAGCAGGGCAGGCTGGGCTCGCAACAGAGTCCACTCCTTTCCTCTCTTCTCCTCCTCTCTTCTCTCCTCTTCTCTCATCTCCCTTCTGTCCTCCTCTCCTCTCCTTTCCTCTCTTCTCTTCTGTTCTGTTCATCTTTCCTCTGTCCTCCTCTGCCAACAAAGCCTCTCTCTCTCTCTCTCTTTTTCTCTCTCTTTCTTTCCCTCCTCTTCAGCTGTCTCCTCCACCACCAGCTTCTCTTCCTCCCCCTCTCGCAGCATATGGTTTTATTTCTCAAACACGTCCAGTTATGAAGCATCAATTAGGGATACAGAATCCCTCCACTCAGAGTCATTCAAATGCAAAGTGGTCCCGTGCCGTGTCCGACCGCTCTAGAGATGAACTGAAGGGAACTGAACAAATTGTCTTTATTCAGAGAAAAAGCTCCCCACTTTGAGTGTTTGTATTTTCTTACTTTTGTCTGCAGCTTTGATTTAGTGTTGTCATTTAACAGTTGCAAACACACACACACACACACACACACACACACACACACACACACACACACACATTTATATTATAAAATATCTGCTCCTGTCTGTGACTGAGTCTTCTTTTGTCACCACCGCTCTCTCAAACGGCGGCAAGCAGCCCTGATCGTTGCTAAGACACAACAAATAAAGAAAAAGCAACAAGCACAGGTTGAATCTGAGCCAGGATGCAGTGCATGCTATGTGCTGCCAATGATGCCACAGTAATAACCCTCAGACAGAACAGGTTGTCTCCCATGTTAGATGTTATGGACTATACCAAACTGATATGTTTAACTGCCTAACCCCACCCCACCCCAGTGCATGGCGACTGATTTCCTGTGATGTTCACAAAAACATGAACAAATTAATGGGAGGAAGAGGTGTGTGAAGACAGAGCTACTGAGCAGGCTGACGTGTGTGTGTTTGTGTGTGTGTGTGTGTGTGTTGCATGAGTGTGTGTGTGTGTGTGTTTGTGTGTGTGTACGCTGTGATGGGGATGTCATTAAATGTGCTCTCTCTCTCTGTCTCTCTCCCCTCTCAGGACTGCATGCGGCTGAACCAGTACAAGCTCCAAAGTGAGATAGGCAAGGTGAGTGTGTGTTCGGGGTTGGCCATTATTTATGAGGTGGTTGTGCTTGAGAAAGCCCAGCATACCTGTGTGTGTGAGTGTGTGTGCGCACACGTCTATGTGCCTGTGTGTGTGTGTGTGTCTCTGTGTCTGTGTGTCTGTGTGTGTGTGCGCACTTGTGTGTGTGTGTGTGTGTGTGTGTGTGTGAGACTGAGGGTGGCTATGCCGATGAAGGCTTGATTATCAACCCTGACGGTCAGACTGTAGTCTGTGGAGCTGCCTGTGACTGGTAAGAAAGCAATGCTAAAGATGCAGTGTGTGTATATGTATATGTTTGTATACACGTGCGTGCATCCGTGCGTGTGTGTGTGTTTGCGTCTGTATGTGTGTGTGATGCTAAAGATGCAGTGTCTGTGTGTGGGAGCGAGATGATCGAGTGTACCACTGCTTCACCGGTCTGTAATCAAACATTAAAACTGTGTGACCAACCGGATGGGCTTTGGTTTTTAGCCCTATTCAGCCTGTAGGCTTATGACCTCAGGGGCTCTCAGGCACTGTGTGTGTGTGTGTGTGTGTGTGTGTGTGTGTGTGTGTGTGTGTGTGTTTGTGTGTGTGTGTCTGCTGTGTGCCAGCCGGTCATCCTGTGCATGGCATTTCTCCATTTGTGTCCAATTTTCCATTCAAAATTTGGCTGGTCAGTCATGAGCTTCTGATTCTTATAATGCATGCATCCAGCAAGCTGTCCTCCCTACTCTCACACACAGGAATATAAAGGAAAATATGCAAAAGTCATAATGACTTGCAGAAAATACATTATATGTTATATATATTATTTTCTCTTTCTCATCTCTTTATTATTTTATCTTTCAGGGCTCCTATGGGGTAGTGAAACTAGCCTACAATGAAGACGACGATAAGTATTATGTAAGTCCTTTAAATCATGTATTATCTCTCTTCCGGCTAAACTTAGGCCATTTTTCTTGTCAGGTTTGCGCCCCTGGCATGATCACAGAGGAAGTGGAAGGACGTTGGTTAGAGCTCTTTGATGTAGCGAGGATGATTTCTTTTTTTTTTAGACACACTGCAAATGAAATTGTGAAGTTGGTTCAGTGATTGGCAGAATGTGGAGGGCTGAAGCGTGAAGGAACAGGAACTGAACATGCTGTCCAGACCGTGTGCTGTTGTTTAGGTCAGCTGTTTACCACATTCGCCTTGGTTACTGACTGCCGGGTCTGTGATGACCCGACAGCCGTGCGGCGCTGGCTGGGTGACTGGCTGGCTCGCCAACTGCGTCTCTGGGCTGTGAAGGCGAGGTGTCTGATAGACCCCTGCTCCTGCTCCTGCTCCTGCTCCTGCTCGGCTCTCCCCCCTCCGCCGGCCTCGTTAAAGAGGAATTATGAGCCACCGGTGGGAGTTGAAAGGCCTGATGGAGATCCTTGTTTTTCTCAGGGCAAGTCCAAACGGGTTTGTTTGTTCATTGTGTGTGTGTGTGTGTGTGTGTGGTTGTGTGTGTGTGTGTGTGTGTGTGTGTGTTGTGTTATGAGTCAGTGTGTTTTGTGTTGTGTGTGTGTGTGTGTGTGTGTGTGTGTGTGTGTGTTTATGGTTGTGTGTGGGGGCGGATAGGTGGGTCTGTTTTTTTCCAGGTCAGGTGTGATGTCAATGCCAAGTGAGATTACATGGTGCACGACGGACCTTGTCTCCTCTGGCTCTGCCGTTTAGCGAGACAGGGAAATGGCCTTTGGACACAAAGCCCTTTTGTGTGCTATTTTCTATTACTGCCTTGCCACTCTCCGCCTCGTCCTCCACTAAAACAGATCTGCCTCAGTCCCTGGAGACCTGCAAAGTGGGAGACGGCCACAGGACAAGAGTAGACAAGAGTGGACAAGAGGCTACTGAATGCTGAAAATGTTTGGATGGAGAAAGACAGACAAAGGTTTGATGTTGCCAGGAAAAGAGACCAGCAGTGGCTGTCCATGATGCTGAATGTAATTTAGGATCCATTTGCAGTGACACTCCCTGTGCCCCTCTGTCCACTTGTGTGTTCATGCTGCCATTATGGGTAACTTCACAACACACTACTGATAGTGTGATCCCCTAGCCTGACGTAGTCATACTCAATTTTAGCCAGAATTTGAGTCTGATACTGCTCCATTAGGACGTGACTCTGGAGCTCATGCCTCTGCATAGACCTAACCAATCAGAGCAATGAAATAGCCTGAAGTGAATTCTGTAGGAAGAACACCCAAACCATCCTTCTTCTCTACAAAAGCCTTAACATTGTTTTCTATGTTGTTTTGCGCTGTCAATATCTTGTACAACAGACGTGATAGCGAAATCTATATGTTTAGCTTCTAGTGACAGGCTTTTTGTTGCAAACAAAATCAACCGAAGCACGCTCAGGTGACATGATAGACGAGGCACCGTTGCTCATCTGTTTATCATTGTACACAGCCCAACCAACAAACAATTTGATTGGTGCAGTCGGTTCGAACTGCTCTGGTTCGGGCATAGTTGCATCTCAATGGAACAAGTCCAGACCGAACTTCGGGGTTAGGTTTGGGCTGACTTTCCAGGCTAGTGATCCCCTTATTTATAATGGCATTTCATGCATTTCCAATCTTTTTTTTTATCCCATAACATTTCAGAACCAGAGTTTTCATATTGACAGGTAAATGGATTTGTTGACCTGTTTAACCTGCATACCAGGCTACCATCTTCAGCACCGATAACTGGGTAGTTTTGAAAAGGGATGAGGCGTAAATGTCACATCCTTCCTTTCCTCACGGCATGTGCCGAGCCCTAACACATGCAGGCGCCCTGTCGCCACACTGTCCCTGCTCTGCCTCTACCCGCCGCCATCCATCTGGGGCTGGAGCTGAGGCCGCGCCATGGTGTATTGATCTGGCTCCATGTGCCTCTGTGCTCAGTCACAGATCAGCAGCCCATGCGCACTAACTCATGCACTCAGTCAGCCCCCCATCAGTCCTCCTGCGACTCGCAGGCCACAGTTGGTACTCGGTCAGTAAGCACAGCTACTGCATTAGATGAGGATGAGAAGAGGCTGAGGAAGAAGATTGGACTGGACAGGACTGGATTGGATTGGATTGTCTTTAAAGATCCAGGGGGCAAGTTGGTTTGTCAAGTAGCCAGCACAATACACTTGATCAACATAAAAGACAGTTGATCAGGACATAGTATACATATTCAAATGAGGGTATGTGGGAAAGGGGGTTGGTTGATGATTGACGTTTAAAGCCTCTTAATTGAACAATCACATGGATCAAGGAGTCCATGAGTGTGATCTGAGGCAGGGATTACCATAAGGTGGAGTCTGTGATTCCATGCTGATTGGTTGGACACCTTCTGGTGGCTGTTCCTGATTGGTTGAAAACGTGCGGGACCTGACTGGTTGGGTGTCAGCACCTCATATTTATCTGTTCCGCTGGTTGGGGCTAGCCTGGAAATCCAGACCCAAATCAAGAGAGATTAAGGGTCTGGCTATGAGTAATGAAAATAGCCCAACTCGAGGGGTGGCACCAAGCACGCACTTGGGGCTAGTCCACACATACCAAACCGATCTTTTTTTCCTCCGTCTTCCCTGGAACCGTATCAAGGATATTTGCGTCCAAACAGATCCATCTCAACAAGACTCAACATGTTACTTCATATCCCAGCACAAATTAATTTAAACTTACACCGCACTTCCCTAATAACTTCTGACTAGTGTTCTCGCGTCACTGACAGTAGCTAGAATGCATCAAGAAAACAGGGAAAACACTGTTCAGTCCACCAAGTCATGATAAGCTATTGGCGCTGCGCAGCACCGGTTGTGATATTTATCCTACTGAGTGTAATCGTAGGTAATGTCATGTATGAAAACTAGTATTGTTAGGCAATACTATAAGTGTCAAGTCCAGGGCAGCTGAGGTGTGGCGATGACATCATCAATACGCAAGTATGCGGTTTCGCCGTCCAAACGAACTCGCAAGGGCTACGGTTTCAAATTTTTCCACCCTGGGACCAGGTTTCAAAAAAGTGCGGTTTCGGGCAGTGCGTTTACAGGATTCGTTTGGATGATCGTCCAAGACGATGCAAAACCTCTGCGTTTAACCCAAAAAGCGTCTCCGCGTCTATAGGCGGGGCCTTGAAAATATCACTACACGCAATTGGATAACACTACGACCAATGTTTACTGACTGACTTTGGACTTTGACGTAGCAGCGCTGTAATCGTCTGTTTAGCTCGCCTCTGGCCCGCCTATATCAGATACACCGATGTGATTGGTGCAGCTCGGCTCCAAGGGCATGGGTAATGAGCATCATTACTGATTGCCAGAGTGACTCGCTGAGCAAATTCAAATTGTGTTCTCGCGAGAACTCTGGAGTTCCAGGGCAGTTTGGGGCACTCACAGAAGAACATGCTGTAGGGTGATAATAAATATGAACAGTTGTGTAAGATATTGTGTAATGTGAGGGAAAATTAGTTCATATCTCCGATACTGAAAATGACTACACTCTGGGGGCATATTCGTGAGCTCCCATGTACATGCCCCCAGAGTGTAGCGCTGTAGCTGCCTGGCTGCATTAGCTGCTGGCTGTAGCAACTTGAGCTACAGTAGGTAAAACCGATTGTTTTCGTTTTTTCTGTACCGACAGTACTCCGTGATGTTGAGAAGCGGAGATCTATGGGAAAACTCATCGGATTTCTCATTTAAGACTAAGATAAATGCTCTTAAGTTGCTCCTTAGTTCTACAACTCTCTGACATAGCTGTTCTATACTACCTTCTATTCCGTGATCCCCAAGCGTATGACTGGAGGCTGGATCTTTAGACGGGTCAGCTAGCTTCTGACCAATGAAAAGAACTTGCTCATCGTTAGTATAGAGTTTACCAAGGACTCTAATAGGAATTCAAAACTGACCTACAAAACGTCATTCACGCGTTGGATGATGCAAAAACTCGAGAATTTATAGCCTACTCTTTGTAAGTCCTACCACACACACACACACATGCACACTGGGCACTGGCTAACTCCTTGCAATGTCTTCTCACACGCCCACTCCCGTGTTCATAAGTGGGGGGATTAATGTAATAATTACCAGGCCCTCCTTGCTTATTCCCAGCAGGCCATGAGTAGTCCTCACCTCCCCTAATGTCTAATGACTTGTTAGTGCCTAAGCTGACTTTAGCAGTTGACTGCAGTGCGCTCTGAGGCGATGGCCTCCACTACGCTCCGCTCCCCCTCTGTAGGAGGTGCTGGGCTGATTCCCCCTCCCCCTCTGTAGGAGGTGCTGGGCTGATTCCCCCCTCTTCTCTGTAGGAGGTGCTGGGCTGATTCCCTGGTGGTGGCCCGCAGGGAAGCTGCTAAAGCTGCTAGTGTTACTGATTCACTTCTCTCTTTCTCTCAATGCTGATCTTTCCTAAACTGCATTATTTTTGCCTTGACATAATCCCCAGTTCTCTAAAACTGTAGAACAACCCCCCCCCCCCCCCCCCCCCCCCAGAAAAGAAAAACACACCCTCTCCTCCCCCATCATCATCAGCTTGCTATAAAGACTTGTACTCCTCTCAACGCTGTAGCCGTTCTTGAGTGTGGGTGAAACAAGGTGGAAAGAGTCTTTGAAGTTCGTTTTTGATCGAAGTTCCATTTGATGAATATTTCAAGTTGACTTCACTAGCCATTACGGCGACAGCATTCGCACAGCACCAGAGAAAAAGATTGTTTCTAACGTCGGCCGTACCCATTCACCGGATTGTAATTAAGATGCCAAAAAACGATCAGTGATTATGCACATAAACAGACCCAAAAAAATAGAGTTCGCTTTGTGTTTTTCCTGTACAGGAAAGTAGAGAGCTCAAATTCACCAAACCGCAGTTTCAGCGACATTCAATACGAGACCCACTGTCGACATGTCGCCATTAGACCTGACCAGAGCTTTTGAATGGAGCCTTTTGTTTTGCGAGCCCAAGTGTATTCTGCAGGTGCAGGGGATTAGCATCTTCCTCGAGAGACTAATGACAGGCCGGCGGCCCTTGCACAGCACACAGCTCCCCGCTCCCCCTCAGGTGCTTCACAATCAGCAGGTGGACAACACTCACATGTTGCCCCAGAGAATAAGGATTTGCGCTGGACTTGCAAATAATAATGATCGCACAAGTGACCATTTTGGAGAACGGAGAATTAGTGACATTCTTAATACTGCTGTGGTGGCAAATTTACCCTGGGTGTGGGTATGTATTTTTGATGCATATTTGGACTGAGACATTTGGACCGTCATACATCAACCACTGTCAGTCAATTTCCTTATTTGCTTGTGCAGTCACACACACACACACACACACACACACACACACACACACACACACACACACACACACACTATCCCACCCCCACCGGAGCTGCAGTGTGAATCTTAAGTGGTGCATTAGGATGGCAAAATGAGTCGGTTGCCACACTTGATTGAGGCTTCTAAAAGCGTTTCCCTGATTAGGCCGTCAAGGCTGCACGTCAGTCAGTAGCTTACGCAACACACTTGAAAAGTTCACTGTGTACAGGCATGCATTTAACATTGCATGGCAAAACAAAATGTTTACTTTATACAAGTGTTCAATTACTTCCGCATTAAAAAGCTAACATATTTTGTGGTGAAAGCAGGCACTGTATGTCATAGGTATAGTGGGCTTTTGAGTAGGATATAGCTGCCCTATCATTGTCATCATTCACTGAGATGTAATATTGGCCTCAAGTGTCCCCTTTTGATGTGATATATTCGAGGCGACTTACAGTATTGCACAGCAGTGGTGAATGTGCATGTTTCGTTTGCAGGCAATGAAAGTGGTGTCGAAGAAGAAGCTGATGAAACAATGTGGATTCCCCCGTAAGTCTCTAATCTCATCATCATAATGGCTTCATCTGTCTTTGTTTGTGGAATTTCGCTCCTGATATTGTTAATCCACTGTAAATTGAGACAACATTCCCTGACTAGAGATGAGTGAAAGAGGTGTCAGATTCAGAGTACAGAAATAGTGGAGAGACAGGATTGTTTAACTAAACTGTGTGTGTGTGTGTGTGTGTGTGTGTGTGTGTGTGTGTGTTTTCAGGCCGTCCACCTCCCCGAGGCCCAAAAGCAGCTCAGGGGGAGCAGCCCAAAGTTCTAGGCCCCTTGGAGCGGGTTTACCAGGAGATCGCCATCCTCAAGAAACTGGACCACCTCAACATAGTGAAGCTGGTGGAGGTGACTTCAAGGCTTCTCGCTCTCTCTCTCTCTCTTTCTTTCTCTATCTCTATCTATCTCTCTCTCTCTGTCTCTCTCTCTCCCAGCCCCACACTGATTACTGCCAATGAGCTTTTCATCAAGTCAGCTTTTAATATTCATACATTCATACAAAAAAGACAGAAAAAACATCAAAGGATTCTTCGTTTGTGTGTCAGTGCAAAGGCAAAAGCTGCTCTGCGTATGCGGGGCAGGGCGGGGAGGCGGCTACTTGAAGCAGCTTGCGACGTGATGAGTGTGAAACGAGAGGGATGGAGAGATTTGGACTGACTGCGTGAGGGGGGGAAATAAGCCTCCATGGGCTTACTACATTTATGCTGAAGTGAAGCTTCCTCTCCAGTACCCCCCCCCCCCGGGCTACTGGAGAGGAAGCTTTACTTCAGCATAAATGTAGTAAGCCCATGGAGGTATTATATATAACTGGAGAGAGTGACTAAGCCCCCCCTCCATACAAATGAATGGTGGAGGTTAGGCTAGTAAATCCGGCCAATTCAACGCCATCTTGAACACTGGGGTTCGGATCCAGCGCCAGTCGGCTCTGACCATGCGCCAAGTTACAAAGCTGGAAATGACGCATGGACCAACGTCGATTTTTATTGGATATTCTGTAAAAAGAGAGTCGTCCTCCAGTAAGAGGGTGGCGATAATGCACATAAAGTCCTTGCCTCATAACAAGAAGAAGAAAAAGTTGCTCGGAACGCGCATGGAGTCCGAGTGGAGTCGCCCTGAAGCGCAACTTAATTTCATTGGATAACAGCGGCTCTAACTAAGAGCGGTCTGCCTGCTGTCCTGCTGCAAATATGCATTCGAACAGGACGTGAAATATCCGTAGTCGAACTATAAATAAACTATTCGGTTTTTAGTGCCAAGTGTAGCGCATTTTTACAGTCTATGATTAGTTTGTTTTTTATTTTATTGTTTGCCATTTCATAGCGGGTGCTCTAAACGTATTCTAGCGTTGGCCCATGACCAAATCAAGCCAATAATAGCCAGTAGCCACAATAATGACTGGAGCCAGAGCCCTCAAAAGCCACCCTGTTTTGAAAATAATATTGAAGATATTCAATATTATTGAAGATAGTATTGAAGATAACGCACAGAACGGTCAGCCTGAGCGGACAATTACGTCCCCAACTCATCTAAAATGTGGTGTCTTTACTTTGAGTTGTACACTGTAGATGGTAAAGTAACGGTTAAAGAAAATGTTGTCTGCGGACTCAGCAAAAAACAGTTTACTTACGCATCCACGACATCCAATCTTCGCGCTCACCTGTGGAGTTACCATCCAAATGAGGCAGCGGTGTCAGAGGCACAGTAGACGGCCAGAGCATCGCCAGGCGTCCAACATCGTATGATTGCATACTTAACGTAAATCCTAAATTATGTCCGGGGTCTGCTATTTACTTAGGCTGCAAAGCACACGTATTTATTTGAGGTAGGCTTATTCGAGGCAGACCTTTATTTCTTACATTGTACGTTATTGTGAGACATGCGTTTTGTTTGGAGCGGCATACCAGGCTATCAAACGCAGACGAATTTCGGTTTTGGTATGGGATTTAATTTACTTTTTGACTTTTATTATATAGTTAAATGTTGAGACAGATGGGCATTTAAATCTAGAGGGTATTTGATGATCACTGTAAAGTTTCGTGTAGTTGAAAAAGTGTTGGAATTTCCAGCTGTTTATTGCGAGACAAGGCCTTTCCTTCATTCATTGAACGTGCGCTGTGCTCTAATGGAAACCTTATTGCATAGCCAAGTAGCCTAAATTGAGTTTTTTTTTTAATTATGCATGGTTTACTTTTTATTAAATTCGTAGGCTGGAATGCCTCGCGGCAATAATTGTGTTTAAATGTAGTAGCCTAGTACTTCAGCCTCTGGCAAGCTCCAAAGGGGGCGGCTATAGGTTGAGAGCAATGTGTTGGAGACCCATGGTGTAACGAGACAAGGTCTTTATGCCGCTGTTGTGTAATTTATTGTCTTTAATCATGTTTAGGCTATGTTTGTTCGGGACAAACAACAACGAAACAAGATCAATACAATTTTCTTTATTTGTCATATGATGGATAAACAACCATAATATGCACGTCTTCTCATAGGCTCCTCAAGAAATACGCACTGAGTAACGTTTGGCTGTAGCCGCCGGATAGGTACCCGCCCACCAACATGTACGCGCATGAGAGCTCGTGCCCAACACGGATTTTCGTGCATGGAGCTGGTTCCAAATGCTCCATGCAGCGCCATATTTGAACATGGCGTATGCTAACATGCCGAAGCTAATCTGCACGCTCTTGACCCCCTGAGTAAGCCTCATCAGTGCGGGGGAGGGGGGTGTTAAGAAAAGAGAGAGAGAGAAAGAGAGAGAGAGATGACTGCTTTGGCAATACACATGTCTTATTTGTCATGCCAATAAAGCATTGATTGAATTTTGAATTTGAATTTGAGAAAGAGAGAGAGAGAAAAGCAAACAAAAACTACAGAGCACGATAAAGAGAGAGAGTAAGAATTTGACATGAAATGTGTAAGAACTTCGACATCCTTATTCCTTGTGATATGTTGATTCTTTTTGTTCTTGCTTTAGCACCATGCCAGACTGAGACTTACTAAACTTATTCATTTATGCTGATCAAGACATTCATCTTAGAGTGAACCAAAACATCAGTGATACAGGGATACACAAGTAAAGGACAAAATTAAAGAAATGTACAATACATGTTTTATGTTTTACTGACATTGTCACAGACACTTCTCCAGGGGCAAAATGAGTCCGTAGACAAAAAGATTGCTCTCTCTTTCCCCCTCTCTCTCTCTCTCTCACTTACTTACTCAATCAGTCACACACACACACACACACACACACGCTGACACTCCCTCTCTCTCTCTCTCTCTCCCTCTCACTCACTCAGAGTAATGTACTGACTTCTGACACACTCACTGGACACAATAGAAACAGGCCCGTGGTCAGGTTGGCTCCTTGAAACACTACAGTATTTAAAATATATCTTATGATCTAAGTTCCAGTTGGCTAAAGGTGCTAATAGGTGAAACACCTGTGGGCCTCTTGTAAAGAAGATCTGATGACTGTCCACACGGATCAATCCTGCCTTGTGGAAATAAAGCAGTGACCTCCAGGGTCCATTTAGCAGTCATTTCCAGCCTCGGAAATGACCACAGGTTCTCTTCTCGCCTCACAGTAATGGTGTACAATGATTAGAGCCTAAGTACAGTAGATGAGAGAGGAATAGAGAGAGTGATAGAGAAAGAGAGAGAAAGAAAGTGCAAGAGAGGGACAGAGAGAAAATGAGAGAGTGAGGGAGAGAGAGAAAGAAAAAGTGCAATAGAGAGAGAGAATGAGAGAGAAAGACAGAGGTCTGATAGACTCTGAGACTCTTTTGCACCGCTGGTCTAATGACACTGATGGGGTCAGTGTTAATGGGCCTCTGGGTGCTGCCCTCCCCCACCTCCATCTCTCACAGCTCACAAGGTGGCCCTCTCTCTGACCTCCATTAATAAAGCACATCAGTCTCATGAAAGGCCTTGACCTGGTCCAGTGCTCCATACACAGTGGAAGCAGGTGTCATTAATACAGTAAGGAAGAGAGTTAGCATGTTTGAAAGCATTCTGGGAACTGTAGTGATTTTCGTGATGTAAATATAAATAATAAAGTGCCAGGAGTAAGTGCAAAGAGGTCAAGATATAGTTCTCCATTAGAAATTATCATCTTTCTTGCAAAATCGGATAACTCACAAGTTTTAAGCCTTTGTCACATAAAAGTCACATTATTTGTAAGACCTTGACATGTATAGTTTGTCCTGGAAGTCTGGGCCTCCATTAAAACACTCGTGCTCAGTTTTAGCACAACATATTTTTAGCTGCTGGCCCCATTTGCACCTTATTAAAAGTCTGATGTCCCTTCGGATCACCCACTTGTGGAGCCTAGTCGAGCGAGTGGAACCGCCTCTCAGCTTGTTGTCAACAGGCACACGATTGACCGCTCTTTTCCCCAAAAGAATCACCTCCTTACACAATGTCATTTGTTGCAGGTTCTTGACGACCCAAGTGAGGACAAACTGCACATGGGTACGTATGCTCTCTTTCTTTTAGCAACAGTTATCTTTGCATTGACATTTATTCATCTGGCAGACACTTGTATCCAAGGCTACTTACAGCAATAGAATAACATTTAAGCTACATAGCTACATCACAGAAAGCTATGGCAGTACTACTGAAATAAATAACAGCTCCCATATAGTGGGATTAATATGAGCACTGTGTCAACAGCTTATTGCAGTTCCTCTGGACTGCAGCCTATAGTGGGGGTGGCTGTGGTCATCGTGATGTTGGTTTAGTCGGCGGAGTGTCTAAATGCTGTAATGGCTACTCCAGGGGGGCTCTTCATGGCTGCTTCAACACAATTAGAGGATTACAGCCACCGTGGAGAGATGAGGTGGCTTTTAATGGCTCAAACACGGATTCATATCTCTCTCTCTCTCTCTCTCTCTCTCTCTCTCTCTCTCTCTCTCTCTCTCTCTCTCTCTCTCTCTCTCTCCCTGCAGTGTTTGAGCTGATGCAGAAGGGGTAAGTATCCTGGTCCTTCTTGATAAATAGTGATGGTAATGTAATGTCCTCCTTTACAAGCATCTGGCCCTCCGCTCTCTCTCCCTCTCATCCTCCTGAGAAGGGATTACATGCATCTGTTTTCATCCATACATTTTTGCTTTTACGTTTTTTTTCCCTGTGCCGTGCGATACTTCACTTCCCATTAATTTCTTGCCATTATTTGTAATCAATTTTTATGTTCTTTTTTTTTTGCTTGTCCAGAAATGATTGGGTGCAGAGCTTCATTTAATTTTCCCGTTTCGGAGGCGGAAAAAGAAACCTTTGTGTTAGTGAAAGGGCTTTCTGAAATTACAGCGCTGTTGTTGTTTCCATTTGTGGAAAGCCCGATTCTAATGTGCCTTTTTTGTCTCAATGGGAAGGCAGCTTTTTTTTTTTCTCATCGCATGGGTTCAAGCCGGAACCAGGGCCCAGTGGTATTGTTTGGTTTTCCGTCCGATTGAAACCAAAAGCGCTGTTAAAAGAAACTGTGAAAAGAAACCGTTCAATTTCTCCTCCTCTGCATGATAATTGAATGGATTTTAACTGTCTGGCTCTCTGTCCAATCTCTGTGAAACTGCGAATGTGATTACATTTGGGAGGCCTTTGTTTCCAGAGATTGTTGTATTGTGTTTTTATTCAGCAAAATGCAGTGTGCCTGGCTGCTCTTTCGGCTCTGTCCCCATGCACTAGTGCTGTTCCTATGTATTATTTATGACTGAGCTGGGCCTTTGCACTGAGCATGGCTGTTTCTGTGAGCCAGCTAAGCTGTACTGACATGGCACAATATGCACGTTTGGGCCTCCTGGGGCAAAAGACAAAGTAAACACTTTAAAACAAAACAACTTTTAAATTCACTTTTCATCCTTTTCTCCCTCCCTCCCTTTCTCTCTCTCTCTCTCTCTCCCTTTCTCTCTCTCTCTCCCTTTCCCTCTCTCTGAAGACCTGTGATGGAGGTACCCACGGACAGCCCCTTCACTGAGGAGCAGACGCGTCTCTATTTTAGGGACATGGTCCTCGGCATTGAGTACCGTAAGACGACACACGTGCACGCACAAACATACACACACACACACACACACACACACACTCAAGCAGAGTTTAGCAGATAAATATGACTCAGAACAGGGCCAGGGGGAGCCTCCGCCACATTCATCATCTCCAAACGCAGCCGTGTTTGTTATGGCTCTGTCTGCTTAATTGTCTGCTCGTTTATTAAGCCAAATGGCTGTGGTGGTGGTGTGATGTGATGTGTGTGTGTGTGTGTGTGTGTGGTGTGGGGGGGGGGGGGGGGGGGTTGTTTGGAAGGAGTCCTGAGCCGCCCTTGCAGTTTCTTCCGTGGATGTCTCACGATGCCCCTTATTTAACATCTCACTCCATAGGCCCTTCATCAGCAAGCGTGAGTCATAGGAACTGTGTGTGTGTGTGTTTGTGTGTCTCTTAGAGGTTCCTCTTCACTTATTTTTACATTCAGTGTGCTTGGATGGACAGATATTAGAATACCGCTAAGAATTAGCGCTGAACTCCACAGTGCACAGAAGCGAGCATGTATGCTCATTAGCCACAGCTGAGTGGGTCGATGACCTTCGACCCCATTCCCTACTACTTTGCTTGGCTTGTGCCAACATGATAAATCCGTACTACTTGCCCAATTATAATCATTATTGTAGTGAAAATGGCTCGCTGATTTGAACATCTTTTTTTGTTGTTTTATTTCATTTTCTGATGGCCAGAGAGGACGGTCACTAATTTAAATGGGTGTCTCAGAGCACCCGAAGGACATTGTGTTTGATTAAGGTTCTCGAGAGGCACAGGTCCCCCACTTACCCAATCAAACACTGTGTTTGTCTGAGTGGGTCAGGGTGACCTGGCTGAGGGCTCTAAAGTGCCCTTTAGAAAGGCACCAACCCACTCACCCCCCCCCCCCCCCCCCCTCAACACACACACACATACATACACAGTCCTTAGTAGTGTTATGGAATACAAGCCCCCTGCTAGTTCGTGGAGGTGTTAATCACTCTCCCTCTCTCTGCAGGATGCCATAGTGTCTGGTTACTAATTGTTTTGTAATTTGCAGCCGGGCTAGTCGATGCATGTGTTTCCGTCGAGTGCGTGCGGTCAAGTGTTGCTTGTTTTTATGTCAGCTTGTTTCTTGTGTCGCCCCCGCAGTGCACTACCAGAAGATCGTCCACCGGGACATCAAGCCGTCCAACCTGCTGCTGGGCGACGACGGCCATGTGAAGATCGCCGACTTTGGCGTCAGCAACCAGTTCGAGGGAAACGACGCGCTGCTGTCCAGTACTGCCGGCACGCCGGCCTTCATGGCGCCCGAGACCCTCTCGGACGTGCGCAAGAGCTTCAGTGGGAAGGTGTGTTTGTAGTTGTGTGTGGCTGTTACAGTACATGTGTGTGTGTGTGTGTGTGTGTGTGTGTGTGTGTGTGTGTGTGACTGACTGACTTAATTATCTCTGTAGCCTTTTCAGAGGTATTGTAACGCATCTGGACTTTGCATTGTTTAAAGTGTTTTGAAAAAGCATTGAGAGAGAGAGAGAGAGAGAGAGAGAGAGAGAGAGAGAGAGAGAGAGAGAGATGTATAGCACAATTCGGATACAGTGAGCTGTTTTAGAGGAGCTCACCCACTCACTCCAACCTCAACACTTTCCAGACCCTCTCACAGCAGTACAGAGGCCCGTAGGTGACACACAGGCCTGCTACAGCCTCAGGGCCTTTGGAGAAACAGAAGGGATAAGAAGAGACAAAGACAAAAAGACAGACCGACAGAGACCAGAGAATTTAATGAGTTCAAAGTGAGACAAAGGGAGAGAGAGAGCTGGATAGAGAGAGAGAGCTGGATAGAGGGAGGGAGAGAGAGATGATAGAGGGAGAGAGAGAGCTGGATAGAAGGCGAGAGAGAGATCTGGATAGAGGGAGAGATGATAGAGGGAGAGAGAGAGCTGGATAGAAGGAGAGAGAGAGTTGGATAGAGAGAGAGAGAGAGAGCTGGATAGAGGGAGAGAGAGAGATGATAGAGGGCGAGATTGAAAGAGTGCTGGATGACCACTTTGTTTTCCGGGAACTTGTTTGTGTTTGTGGACCTTTGGTCATAATCCCTTGTAGCTGGTTGATTAAAGGATTTGGTCTTCTCTGGTATTTGGTCAGTTTGGTCCAGATGACCTGTTTGAGCACGGCGCTGCCTCTTTCCCTCTTGTCTCTGGCTGTGTGAACACACTTGCCTTTGGGCGTCTGCCCAGCGTCCCCAGTAAATGTTTAAATATTCTGATTACCACCAAAGATCCTTGATTAACCCTCTCTGTTACCGCTATTGAAATGCAGCTGCCACCTCTGCCGAATACCAAGTAGTCCTTCAGAGAGCTCGCCTGTTCTTTCATATGTGAATGGAAGTGTGTGAATATGTGGGTGTGTGTGTGTCAGTATTTTGTGTGTGTTTATCAGTGTGTGTGTGTGTGTGTGTGTATGCTAGTATTGTGAACAGCGTCTTTGATGTCCTTGCATGTGCGTGTGTGTGTTTGTGCGTGTATGGGCGCTTGTGTGTTTGTGTGTGCGTGTGTGTGTTTGTGCGTGAATGCGCGTGTGTTCACGCACTGTGTGTGTGTGTGAGTGTGTATGTGCGCGTGTGTGTCCGTGTCTGTGTGTCTGTGTGTGCGTGTGTGCGTGTGTGCGTGCGTGCGTGCGTCCGTGCGTCCGTGCGTGTGTGCGTGTGTGTGTTTGTGAGCTCCTGCTGTCTCCATACTAGTGGTGCATGTAATTTGAGTGATGGCCTCTTCTGTGTTGTAGGCTCTGGATGTGTGGGCCATGGGAGTGACCCTCTACTGTTTTGTCTTTGGCAAGGTGAGCAGGCAGCTGGTCTTCACCCAGAGCCATTCTGTTTGATGAAGATTTGGATTATTATTTTGTATTGTGTGTAATCAGTAGGCAGAATGACTCATCCCTCCCTCTCTCCCTCTCTCTCTCTCTCTCTCTCTCTCTCTCTCTCTCTCTCTCTCTCTCTCTCCTCCCTCTCCTCATGGTCTCTTCTTTACTAGTGCCCCTTTATTGATGAATACATCTTGGCTCTTCACAACAAAATCAGGAGTAAGCCTGTGGAGTTTCCTGAAACGTAAGTCACCCCCTGGTCTTTCCCCCTCTATCTGTCCCCCTCCCTCTCTCTCTCTCTCTCTCTCTCTCTCTTTGAACTCTTGAAAAGGTTGGATCTATCCCCCATTTAAGCCTCTGGGGTTAAGCCAGAGGAAAACGCTCGGCAAGAAATGAAGAAATCCCATTTTCTGCCCAGAGCCTCCTCTACACTTATCTCATCCATTCTGCAGCAGCAGCAGCAGCAGCACTGCCCCCCTCCTCCCTAAACTACATGCAAATGATTTGACGGACAGTGAGCTCAGGGCGGGCATTCCGAGGATTCCCACCTGCTTCTCTCTCTGCTCTTTCACTCATTAGCGTCCCTCTCTGTGGGAAAATAAATGAAAAAGCAAAACAGGATTGTGGAACTTGGCAGTGATGCTATGTGAATGCGGACACCTCTTCAGATCCAGTGGCTGGGAAGTGGAGACTCCACCTTGGACGTGTCTGTGTGTGTGTGTATGTGTGTGTGTGAGCTGATGAGGAAAACTTCTGTGGACGTGGAGGGAGATCCTGATTATCGGTGATTATGTTGCTGCCAATGAGAGTCTGTGTGCTTGAAGAGTGGGAGGTGTGTGTGTGTTTGTGTGTGTGTGTGCATAACTGTATGAGTATGTTTGCATGTACAACTGTGTGTTGAATGGTTGTGGGTACACTTCCGTAATATCTGTATGTGTATGGATGTACCTGTGTGTGTGTACATTATGTATGTTTGTGTGTGTGTGTGTGGGGGGGGGGGGGGGCGTGGACACCCTCGCCGCTCGTTCCTGCGGTGAAGGGGATCGTGTTTTGGAGGCTGTGAGACTCGCGCTGAAGAGTGTGTTTTGGACAGGTCGTCACTGGACAGTGCTGACGTGTCCCTGTGTGGCCTCCCTTGTTTACGCTTACAGTAGCATTATGTGGCCTTCTCGGCACATAAACCCAAAAAAACCTTACATCATCCTCACGCACACGCACACACGCACGCATGCACACACACACACACGCACACACACACTCTCACTGAGTGCTAGCAGATCAAACATCTACCAGCTACACCCACTACTTTTGGAGTATAACTTATTTTTATAGCTGGTGAAGTGTGTACCTCTTCAAGAACATCTTTTCTTACTGGTTGACTTTTTTAAACAAACTGAGGCAAGACAGAGTATCTTTTTGTTGCTTTGTATTCTGAGCGGTCTCACAGGGAATCCTAAAAGCATCCAGGCGAGCGACTGTTGTTTAGCATTGAATGCTCTCTGTCCACATTTAATTCCATTGAATGTGCCCTATTGCATCATATTTCTCATTCAAAACGGCAGAGCAACGTGAGCAAGAGAAAGAAAATTGAAACTGACAATAGTTCTGCTCAGAAACACACAGCCCTGCACAGCACCACATACTGTACACTGAGTACGTTCCTATTGAAAAGAATGTAATTAACCTGACTTTATCGCTAATGTTTGCTCACATCACATGTAGTTAGGACTCAGTGTTCAGTAACTGAAGCCATTTCCCATTCCTTATGTTCACAGCTTATAATGTCAAAGCCATATATGAAAAACATGCTTAAAATAGCATGTGTGAAAAAATTGTATATCATTGTTTAAATACAGATGAGTACATGGGTACTTCATTTGAAATTAATTGTATGTGTACATGTTCATCACAGATGTTACTCTTGAAATGTGAAATCCTAGTTCAACATGGATGACTGAGCACAAGATCTTTCCATTTCGCTTCAAAGCACCATTCAGTTGCCACTGGTGGATGTGCTCTACTACTTTACTTACAGTTGTTATGGTAGTATTGACTTGTCTGACTCTCTCTGAACTCATTTAACTGTGTGTGTGTGTGTGTGTGTGTGTGTGTGTGTGTCTGTGTGTGTGTGTGTGTGTGTGTGTGTGTGTGTGTGTGTGTGTGTTAGGCCAACCATTAGTGAAGAGCTGAAAGACCTCATCCTAAAAATGTTGGACAAGAATCCAGACACCAGGATCACAATACCGGAGATCAAAGTAAGTATCACCCCAGTGCATCCAAACAATACAAACACAACACAAACACAACACAAACACAACACCAACACAACACCAACACAACACCAACACAACACCAACACAACACCAACACAACACCAACACAACACAAACAAGCTCAGCACAAACACAACAGAAACACAGCACAACAGCAAGACAAGCACAACACAGCACAACCAGCAGTCACAGCTTGAGGGCCACCCTCATTACAGGGGAAGACGTCCCTTGGGTCTCCCTCGCTTATCTGCCATTGTGTGAATAGCCCTTAACCCAGTGAGTGGGCTGACGTGGGAAGCTGTCGGTTGTCAATCTCCCGTGACTCAGGCCTGTTTGGACCGGTATACTCAACAGCACCCGCACCACTGACACCAGCACCGGCACCCGGGCGCGTGGGGTTGGCTCTATTCCTTCCGCTCGTCCGTGGCGGCAATGGGGGATTTGCAACTTCCGCTCTGGAAACTTCCATCTGCAGGTCGTGGCTAATTAGTGAGGGAGCCCGGCGCAGTGCGGTGCAGAGGCGTCTGGTGTCAGAGTGGGGCTGCCTCTCTCTCCTGCGTGGTTACCTGGAAATGCTCCTCTCGGGTGGGAAGCTCCCTTCGCCCAGAGGTGATTAAAGTGCTGGACCAGGATTGTCAATCATTCCCTCTCCTCTTTCTCTAATCACTCTCTCTCTCTCTGCCTTTCTCTCTCTCTCTTCCTCCATCCCCCTCTTTCTCTCTCTCTGTCTTTCCCCCTCCCTTTTCCTCTCTCTCCTGTCATCCCCCCTCATCTCTCCATTGCTTCACTGCTGGCAGGTGGCCATGTAAGGCGCAAAAAAACACATCTGCAGTCACGCGATAAGCTTAGTGGAAACTCACATAATTCGGGTCAACTTTGTTTTTATATATATATATATATATATATATATATATATATATATATATATATATATATATATATATATTAAATATTTAATCTAGCCTTGTCCACTCAATTTAGATTTGGATAATCTCCTCTTACTGACCATTCTGCTGCTGCCCTGGTGTTCTTTTAGTTTGTGTGGACTTGCACACTCTTGTCAGTACCTGTCCATGGTTGATCTGGGTCTGATTTATGTTATGAAATGTTGCAGAGGAGGCTATGCACACAACACTGGGCTGGGTTGTGCTTATGTACAGTTTAAAGTTTCTGCTGAGAGCTGATAGCATAATTTTTACTACCATATTTCTCTGGAGACTCAGTCAGGCCGATGGAAAATCATGAACAGGCTTTTAATCTTTTCAATGAGGGGCCAGCCCCCCTCAAGGGAGAGATACATGTTTGTGTCAGCCCATGGGTAACCCCATGGGTTTCACCAGTATTCTCTAACTATACAAAGGTTAATGCTAACTTATGTATGTTACAAACAAAAGGGGTGACCTCTAGCTCCAACCCAGTATGAATATGCAATATAAAGGTGTGGTGTGTGGGGATGTGGCCTCTTGTTGTGTCATCAGGCCTGGTCAGCTTTATTATTTAATTTATTTAATTAAGCTTGAAAGGCCTGGCCACATACTGTTTTAGCACCCCAATTTGCTCATGGCCAAATGGTGACAATAGGAGGTCTGCTTCTCCCATCCTTGCCCCCCCCCTAGTGTAAACACTAGAAACAAGGATAACTAGAAATGCAATTCCGAGGAATTACACGAGGGGATGCAATCTGCTGGTTAGGGTGTTGGTGGGGCTGTTGAGCTTGGTGCTAGCTGGTTGGTAGGGTAATTGTGATACCTGCAAAGGTGCTTTTGAAGTAACCAAACTTGAATCCTGTGTGACATGGCATTCTTGAGATATCACACTCAAGGTGTTTTTGACCTTGACATTTGACCTTCAACCTTCAACATCAACTCACTTCATCTTTGAGTCCATGAAAACACTCGTACCAAATTTGAAGCATGTACGTCAAGCCGTTCTGGAGATATAATGCTGAATGCATGAGATATGGCTGGGACTTTTATTTTGACACACAGGAAACACTTTAACAGGATGTGTAGTTCAGGTAGAGCTAGATCAAAGATGGTTGATTACGAAGATACTTCATGAGAGGCCATTTCCTGTCCCTGGAAATTTATGCAAATAGGGTAGCAGTACACACCCCCGCACATTTATGCAGTGATCGGGCTCTCTTTTTAACATTGAGGTCTTCCCAGAATTTGTCAAAGCCTTATTTTTCTGAGCAATGGATGCACATTTCGGACACGGTATCATGATCTCCAAACCCTCCTCCCTATTTCAGTAGAATGTCGTGATAGTATGACCCTCCAGTCGAAAGAAAAACCACATTAATGAAGGTGTGCACCAAGTTTATTTTGTACTCCGGCTTGTCTGGCGTGGAACCGAGGCATTCAAACGTAAGTCATACGTCAGTGACACGCCCCTGTGCAGGCGGGAACTGAACCAGAGCCCGTCTCTGACTGAACTCCACTTTGCCCTCATAGACATGAACTAGGACGACCCATCTTGCTACGCATTCATTATCTTTGGTTAGATTGTATGTTTAGAAGCTGAGACAGTTGGATTCCTCACAGATGACACCTGTACCAGTGTTCTGATTAGCCTGGGAACTGCTCTGAAAAATACACTTTTAATTACAAATATCTACAAAGTATAAACTTCTCAAAAATGAAAAATGGATAGGACGGTAAAGCCTTGGAAGATCTACGTAGCGGTGTTTCAAATTTGTACGTTGAGCGGTTTGGGCTGAATAGCGCGCACAAAAAGGTAAAAAGAATAATAATAACTAGAAACGCAATTCCCAAGGAATTACTAGTGCAAGAAAATGCAAAAGTTGTGATGTAAAATATCATATATAGTTATTGAATATTTGAATATTATATAAAATATTGATAGTTGTTGATATACAGCTAGTTTAATAGATAGATAGTTTAATGATAGTTTAAAAGTAGACCATTTAAAAGTTGAAGGTAAATAGTTTAAAAGTTGTTGACAGACTGAAAGTTTAATGAATGTTGATATTCAAATAGTTTAATGGCTGTGTATAGGTAGATATTTGATGATAACTGAAAATTGTAATGGCTCTAATGTTTGCTAGCAGTTATGCTAACATTTTTAACTATGTTAACCATGCTACTTAGCTAACTTAGCTAATGTTTTCTAGCAGTTTTGTTAAAAATGCTAACTATGTTAGCAATGCTAACATGTTAACTATGTTAACCATGCTACTTTGCTAACTTAGCTAATGTTTTCTAGCAGTTTTGTTAAATATGCTAACTATGCTAACAATGTTAATTATGTTAACCATGCTACTTAGCTAATGTTTTCTAGCAGTTTTGTTAAAAATGTTAACTATGATAACAATGTTAATTATGTTAACGATGCTACTTAGCTAACTTGGCTAATGTTTTCTAGCAGTTTTGTTAAAAATGCTAACTATGCTAGCAATGCTGACTATGCTAACCATGCTATTTAGCTAACTTAGCTAATGTTTTCTAGCAGTTTTGTTAAAAATGCTAACTATGCTAGCAATGCTGACTATGCTAACCATGCTATTTAGCTAACTTAGCTAATGTTTTCTAGCAGTTTTGCTAAAAATGCTAACTATGCTAGCAATGCTAACATATTAATTATGCTAACCATGCTACTTAGTTAACTTAGCTAATATTTTCTAGCAGTTTTGCTAAAATCTACAAATGTTAACTATGCTAACTAGCTACAGTGGGTAAGTGACAGTTACAATGGCTGAACAGTTAAAAAGTTCAGTAGTTTAAAGGCTTACATTGTTTAACAGTGGATTATTGTAGTGAGGACTTTTATTTTGAAATAGCTTTGGGCAGAGGAAACAGTTGAATAGGATGTGTAGTCTTAAAGGGGAACTTGGCAACTATTTCAACGTAATAAACCCGTTTAGAAATCATTTGGATGGTTAAATTACCTGTTCCGGTAAAAATGGTGACTTTCCCCGCTGCGCTTAGCGTCCCCAGGCGGAAAACCAACCTTGCAACATTGAGACTTACCGTCCCGGAAAGAGAAGTGAGAAACAAGAAACTCGTTTTAAATCGTGTTTCTTACCTTGTAACATCGTAACCAAACTTATGCTAATCGTTCGCTAGCTTGTAAACAAATCCATGTGCTTTATCGTTACCTTTTTCCACAGTTTGAAATAGCATAATGCACAATTTCTCCAGCAGAGGGGGAAATCCTGCCAAGTTTCCCTTTAATTGACCCAGATTGTATGCTTAAAGCCTGAGGCTGCAGGTGGCCTGAACACCTGGCATAGGATTCTAATTGCTTAATGGCCGTATTATGATGTCACAATCGGCAATGTTAAGTCTATGGGGATTTTTTTAGGGGAAGTTTGGGGAAGTTTTTCTTTAATAGTTTAAAAAGTATAAAAGTTTCAAAGTTGAAAAGACATAGCCGCTTGGTCTGTTTGAAGACCTATGTTACAAAGTTTGAATGAAGTTTCTAAGTTAAACTGTTCAAGAGAAATTGCGTATGGAAAAAGTGGTAAGTGGAATAATAATAAGAAGTTGCCTAGGAAGAACAGTACAGTGCATTTTCATGCACTGTAATAAGAAGCCTAGGAAGAACAGTACAGTGCATTTTCATGCACTGTAATAAGAAGTCTCCGGATTTCAATAGAGGAGATGCATCCCATCTAACAAAGGATACTCTGAATACAGTCCAAGGACACACACACAAGAGACCCACCTGGGTAAATGACCATATAAAGCTGATTTACTTATATACTAAAGCTGAATACTTTCAGAGCTCCTCTGCAGCCAGAGGTTTATGTAGCCCATGGTGTGTTGGTGGATGCCCGAGCTACCCCTGCGTCTTTATGCGTATCTGAAGGCCCATGGTGTGTTGGTGGATGCCCGAGCCACCCCTGCATCTTTATGCATATCTGAGGGCCCATGGAAACGTGCCATGGAATGCTGGGCCATTGCTGACAGTTTATGTAAATGTGTGTTGTCACAGAGCCAGATGCAGATGCAGAGTCTTCTCTCAGTTCATGTGCCGGGATGCAGAACTGTATGTGGTGGCTTGGGGTGGAGGTGGAGCTGTATGTGGGGGCTTGGGGTGGAGGTGGAGCTGTATGTGGGGGCTTGGGGTGGAGGTGGAGCTCACTTGATTTTGTGTGTGTTCTGGCTGGAGGTGTTATTGGATCTGACATTGTGGGCTTTCACTGGAAGATCAGGAAGATATAAAGCATATCAGGCTGTTCCAAATGCCCAGTATTACAGGGGAATGACATTGTCAAGTAGTTTGGACCATAAATCTTATTAATGGGCATCTCACCAGATATATCATTTAACCCCTATGATTTGAGTTGCAGCTGCACACCAGTGTGTGTGTGTTGTGTTCTTGCTGATAATGACTTGCCTGCGTGTTTGATGTGTGTGAGTGACTGTGGTGTGTTTGTTTGATAGCTGGACCCGTGGGTGACGCAGAAGGGAGCAGACCCGCTGCCTCTAGAGGAGGAGCACTGCTCTGCTGTGGAGGTGACGGAGGAGGAGGTGCAGAACTCGGTCAAGTGTGTGCCCAGCCTGTCTACTGTGGTGAGTAGTGTGAGTTTGTGTGTGTGTGTGTGTGTGTGTGTGTGTGTGTGTGTCTGTCTGTTTGTGTGTGTGTGTGTGTGTGTGTGCCTGTCTGTCTGTACGTGTGTCTGTGTGTGTTTGTGTGTGTGTGTGTGTGTGTGTGTCTGTACATGAGTGTCTGTCTGTACGTGTGTGTGTGTGTGTGTGTGTGTGTGTGTGTGTGTGTGTGTGTGTGTGTGTGTGTGTGTGTATGTGTGTGTGTTCGCACAAGACAAGCATGTGTGTGTTACAGTGGCGCAAAGATGTCTTTGACTTGAGTGGTTTCATCCTGATTGCGTCATGCTCTCCTGCTGTAATGATTTTTCTGTGTGTGTGTGTGTGTGTGTGTGTCTGTGTGTCCTCTGCCCTGTGCCCCGGTACCTCTGCGTCAGATCCTGGTGAAGTCCATGCTGAGGAAGCGGTCGTTTGGGAATCCGTTTGAGTGCCCGAGCAGGAGGGAGGAGAGGTCCATGTCCGCCCCTGGAAGCCTATTAATGTGAGTGTGGTGACCCATCTCATTATTGCTCAACCTCAAGCCCCTGGGAAACACACACACACACACACACACACACACACACATATATACATGCATTGAAACAAACATACATACACACACATACACACACATACAAACACACACACACACACACACACACACACACACACACACACACACACGCACACACACACACACATACATATACATGCATTGAAACAAACATACATACACTCACATACAAACATGCACACATACACACACACACACACACACACTCACACACACACACACACACACACACACATACATGAACACACACGCACATGCACACGCACACACACAAACACACGCATACCTCTGGAATTCAAACCATCCTCTACCTGTAGTCTATTGGATTCTTAGTCTATTTCCATTGGCTCTGTGTGCCAAGAGCTTCTCATTCCCTCAGTCCACTCCAGTCCAGTCCAGCTCGAGCTCTGTCCATCATCTAATTCTCCCTTCTGACCACAGCTCCAACAGCTGAATCCCGTTTCCATGGCACCTTGACTCTCTGACATTTATTTTTCACGGTGAAGCAGAGAGACGCTGTGTGAGACTAGTCATTTATTTTCTTGTCGCCGTCGTTTTGCACATGATGAGACGAGAACATTCTGGATGTTCTGCGCCGGAAGAGACTCCGGTCAGCCAGCACCCCTGGGCTCTCTCTCCTTGACCCCTGGCTCATCAATAATCAAGACCAAAAGCCTTTTAAGGCGAGAGGAAACCTCGGAGGCGGAATGTTCTAGACTCCGTGGACCTGTCCAGACTTCATCAGCCACATTCCTTAAATCCCATCCTCCCAGAGTGCTGTCTCACTGACTCACCTTACGGAGGCTCCTTGCCTTGTTTGGTGTGTAAATGCATTCCCCCGACACCCACGCAGACTAAGACTGTACACACATCCATATGAATGTGTGTGTCCACATGTCAGTGGAGCTTACGCTGTGGGCAGTTTTACATACAACTGCTTTTCTTCCTCCTATGCTTTCTTTTCTGTGATTTTTCTCTTGCTCTCTCACTCTCTTTCTCTCTCTCTCTCTCTCGCTCTTCACATACACATTTTTTCAGTTCCTATTGATGTGCAGTCAGACCTCTCTCTCTCTTTCTTTCTCTCCCTCTCTCTTTCTCTCTGTCTCCTTCTCACACAGTCTTTTTCATGCCTTGCCAAAGGTATTGTCATTGCCTCTGTTTCAGTTTTCAGTTTTTTTTTTGTCCCTCCACAACTGGTGTCTCTCAGGGGAGCCCCCTCTGTCCCCCTCCTCCAGCACAGAGGCCTTCTCTGGGGAAGCTGTGTCGTCTGTGTGCTGCTCTGCTCCCCTCGTGCCCCCGCTGCAGTCAGCACTAATCAAGATAGCCGCTGCACAACACTACACCTATCATAGGCGCAGATCTCTCTCTATCAGTTTAATTCAGTTGACTAAAGTTGTCTCATTACGACAACAGTGTTATGACCGACAAAGGCCAGTGTTTTCTTTCTCATCAGCATCTCTGTCTTTAGCGGGCAGCATAGAGGAAAGTGCTCTGCAGGCAAGATGGTGGACAGGAAAGCAAGGCAACTACCAGACTTCTGATAGTGATCAGGGTGTTAGCCTGTGTGCTAAACATGGCTGTTTGTGCAGTCACACACAAGGCCTTTTGAAAGCCGTTGTTGACTGAAAACATGTACACGGCACTATCAAACACAGAGTCTGTGTGGTCAGTCTGGGGCATCTTCTGCATGGTGGATTGGGCAGGATATCCGGGACGGTGTGCCATTCCGGAGTATCAGTTTGCTCTGTTTTGGCACTGTCACTCATGTTTAAATAGCCTGTATTTGAGTTCCCATTCAACAGAAGCCTGTTTGTAATCTTACATGACAGAGATGTTAGGATCACGCCATTGCAACGAGACAAAGCAGCTGATTTGGCAGAGACAAGTATTGTTGTTGGCGTGGGTCACAGGGAAGGTCCCAGAACATTACACATAGCCCTTCACTGGACGTCTCATATGAGCATATGGGCTGCAGTTGTGTTTGTTTACAGTGAGTAAAGCAGGTGGGTGTGGCACTAGGACAGCAGTGTTCTTCCCCGGGAGTCCTTGGAAACTCCCCAGCTTTACAGAGGCGCCACACCGCCCCCTGCTGGACACGGCCACTGCCTGCACCCATGTGGAGTTCTTATTGGAGGCCAACTGCTAGTGTTGAGGGTATCTTCAAATCTTTATGCAGCGTGAATGTGAACATCATGAGTCACCCAGAACTGCTCTGGCTTCACTCTATTCTATTGTGCCATTTGGATAAAGATCTCAGTCCAGCCTTATGCAGTTTATTGTCAACATGCAAGTGCGTGCCTTAGCCTGAGTCACATGGAATTGTATTTATCGCAGCAAGTGGGAATCCCTTAAACGCAAAGCAAATAGACAAGGCTGTGTGACTTGATAATGGACTGTCAGGACTGTGGCAGGGACGTGTCAGATGCTGTTGATGTTGGACAAATATGGGTGGAGTGAGAAGCGCTTGGTGATGCTTCACAAATGTCACTCATGTTTGCTGTGCTTCAGGGGGTATCTTAGGAGAGTGTGTTTGTGTGTGTGTGTGTGTGTGTGTGTGTGTTTCAAGCGAAACTGTGCGTGTCTTCTCGCTGGCTGACTCACTCGGTCATTACCTCGGCGTGTCGGTGAACCGTGTGAGCTGGGGACAGGGACGACAGCAGGTGATCTCTTCAGCTGTTTACCTTTGCAGGGAGTGGCAGTCTCCTCTCAAGCATCTATCAAGTTGGATTTAGCAATTGAGACTTTCTCTGCTTTGGGGGACTGATGTGTTTTTCCTTGGTGGGGAAACAGGATAGAAACAACAAGGTTTGTGGTCTCCGGAGGAGGGTGGGGTTGGGTCTGAGTCGACACTCTGATGGAGGGATGTGAAACGCTGCTGAAATGAAATGCAAGAAGAGGAGAAGAGAAGATTCTTTTTTCCCCTCGTGGTCTTCACCGCCTCTCCATCTCTCACACATTATGTCTGTCACTCTTGCCATCCGTTTCTCTCTCATCAATTCTTTCTCTCTCTCTCTCTCTCTCTCTTATCATTCATCACTCTGCCTACCTGTCAGGATGTCTCCCACTCTCTCTCTCATCATCTCTCTCTCTCCATCTCTCAGTTTCTTACTCTCTCTCTCTCTCTCTCTCTCTCCATCTCTCAGTTTCTTACTCTCTGTCTTTCTCTCTCTTCTTTTTGTCCTCCTCCACTACAGGGACTCGTGGCCGTTTCGCCCCTCTCTAAAAAAACTCCACCCCTCCTTAAGGTAACTTGGTGTAGTTTGTGTGTGTGTGTATGTGTGTGTGTGTGTGTGTGTGTGTGTGTGTGTGTGTGTGTGTGTGTGTGTGTGCGTGTGTATGAATATGTGTGAGTCTCCGACGCAATATCCGCCCAAACACACCCAAATCCCTGCGCACCCCCCCCCCCTTCCGTATGGTACCTATGCGCCGGTGTGAATCCCCCTCCCAGGCAAGGAGGTGACATCCCTCAGTCTTCTGCGCCCTTTCTCTGTTGGCCAGGTATCTATCCATTGTGGTTGTGGCCCCGGCCTGCTGCTGACCCGTGGTCAGTCGTGACGTGTGCCTCTGCTCTGTGTGTTCTGTGCTGTTGTGTCGGCCATGCTGGTCTACCTGACCCCTCACCCCATCGCTTCCCCAGGCCCGTCATGCCTCAGTGACCTGCTCCGCCGTGTGCCTCTGTAGCCTCATCAGTCTCATCAGTCAGTCAAGATGGATGGATGAACGGATGGATGAACGAATGGAGGGATGGATGGATGGCACTGTGTCATCTGTTGCCGTGCTTGTGCTCCAGGTTGGCAGGAGTCACTGTAACGCCATTGGCCGCTCCCTTCATTATTAATCATCTGCGCCAGCAGGTGATGGATATGTGATCACCAGTCAGTGCTGCCCCCTGCCCCTTCCCTCCTCCTCCAACTTCTCCCCTCCCTCCCTCCCTCCCTCCCCCCTTCCTTCCTTCCTATCTTCCCTTCCTCCGGTGTGTGCCCGTGTCTGATCGCCCTCCATGATTTCCAGCAGGTCTGGAGCACAGCCCTGACGCAGTGTCTGCCTCTGTGTGGAGTTAAAGGATTTTAAAGGATTGAGGTGATTCATGTTTGGTTTTGTTTCTATCTCTCTCCCTCTTTCTCTTTGTCCCTGTCTGGTTTCTCCCTGCTTGTTCCTCTCTCTCTCTCGCTCCCTCTCTCTCTCCTTCCCACTCTCTCTCTCTCTCTCACCTTCAGAAAAGGGAGTAGTGGCGAGGCGGGCCGTGATTTGGAGCTGGAGGACCTGCATGAAGACGAACCCCCCTCCTCCTGAGAGGCCCCTCTGACCCCGCCTGCCCCTGTGGCCCCTGGTCTCGTGTGTGCCCCCCCCCCCCCCCCCCCCCCCCCAACCCAGCCCTTTAGCTACTCCACTCACCCACTCACTTCTCTACTCTTAACTCTCACATAAGCTCGACCTTCAACCCCGGTTTGACCCTTGTGACCCCTGTGCCACCCCTCCTGCAGTTACAGTGCATATATATACATATATCTTCTCTCCAGCGTTGTACTCTGAATGTCACTACCATCCTGATTATAAGCAGCTAAGGCATGTTCAAGTTCACATCTATCCTTGACTAATGGCTAATAGCAGTTTGTCGCTAAGCTATCACTCAATTCGGTGGAATTTCAACCCACGCACTGATAATTTCAGGGCTCATTCTTTGTTGAGAGAGTACATTGGAAGCGGGAAGGAATGTTGTGTGGTCATCTGAACACTTTGAACACTTTAAGAGTTCATTATTTGTGATCCAAATCCAGCTACCCTTTTGAAGAAAATGTTCATATGCACCCACACACAAACAAACAAACAAACTGTCCATACATACATACCTAAATGCAAACATAATACATACTGTGTATACATAAACTGTACATGGACCAGGAAACCTTATAAGCTATCACAATCCCATTCCTTTTCATTCATACATGCATTTCCACTGAGAGGATGCACTTGTGGAGAGCTGCTATTCCTCACATCAGAGCGCTAGCTTCAGCCAGCCTGCTCGCGTCGTGTCCATTCCCTGCTGAGCCAGGCCTCCTAGTGGCCACAGGATCTGGATTTGAGCCACTCCCCTTCTTCACATATCCATGACGGCCGAACTCTTCACCACAAAGAGAGAGAAAGATGGAGAGAGAGAGAAGGACCGAATCAGTGGACAGGAAAGCAGTCTCCCATGGTCAGCTGGCATGCACAGGAGGAGAGCATCGATTCAGGCAACTGTGGGGCCTGGATGGTGCCTTGGGAAGGTCCTGCGTGTCTGTCCCCTGCACTCTCTCTCTCTCTGTGTGTGTGTGTGTGTTTGTGTGTGTGTGTGTTTGTGTGTGTGTGTGTGTGTGTGTGTGTGTGTGTGTGTCAGCTTATCTGTGCCGGCATGCGCTCTCGCTCTCTGCCACAGACACCAGCCAGCCACTCGAATGCCGCCAATCAAAACTCAAGGCAGAAAAGATCTGTGTGTGTGTGTGTGTGTGTGTGTGTGTGTGTGTGTGTGTGTGTGTGTGTGTGTGTGCATGGTTTATTTAGTTTTTCCATGAAGCCTTTTTTGTAGAAATGGCAAAGGAGGAGCTCAGTGGCCATATTGACTTTGTGGAGTCAGAACATGAACGCTAACTAACGAGAGGTCAACGCTATGTAGCCTCTCCTGGATTTCTAGCACACTGTTTTGTTATATGTAAATACTGTATGTAAATTATGTTTACTGTCTGTTTGTTAGTCTCCCCTTTGCTTCCCCAGCAGTGTCTAGCATTATGCCTACTTTGGCTGTTTTATTTTTTTTCTCGTCAACACACAGTTTTGATTGTATCCCTATGATGCACTAACCAAATAATGCTGTTCCCAGGTTGTCAAAACATTGTGTTGCTGTGGCTCTCTATTTGCATGCGTATATTCCACAAGTGTGGTCAGAAGATCTCAACATCAGATGGTAAATGTGGTATCAGTACGTTGCCCTGTCTTTACCTACAGGAATAAGACCGGTAGGCGGATGCACTGGCACGGTCTGCTCGCTCAGTATGGAGTCTCATAACGACGGATGATTACGAGTAATTACGATAAGGAGTAATTACGAGCATGCTGCAGGGACCTGTCAGAGAGGGCACACATTTTGGCGAAGGGGAAGTTGTGGGGAAGTAGCAGGTGTTTAAAGTGAGAGAAGATATTGAGAAATGAAGTGTAAAGCACATTCAAATGTTTACCTTTCCTCGTGCGTGTGACCTGCAAGTGTTTTTGTAAGGAGCATGGTATTGACTGAGTGGGTTGGTATGTCATTTAGAATGCCTTTAATCCTCTTCTCTTCTCTCTCTCTCTCTCTCTCTCTCTCTCTCTCTCTCCTCTCTCTCTCTCTCTCTCTCTCTTCCTATGTGTTCTTTACACCCTTGTAGTCAATTATCAGCCATATCCAAATCCATACAAATACAGGATGCACACACAGAGAGAGAGAGGAGTGATTGAGCACGGCTCCCCACTCCAGCGTTTCAGAAATATGATCTTCTCCTGGGCGAGTGAACACTGTAATCAGCAGCGCGGCAGCTTTCAGGAGCGTTGTCGCCTGGCAAGAGGAGAACGTGTCATTGTCTGGCGCGTCCACACAGCCGCTGGCTCTAGGGTGGGCTGGCTGCTGCCGCTGCCGCTGCCCGCATTGTTCCGCCAATGAAAGCATGTTGATGGATCATTTTCATCCGCGGCAAGTGCGTGACAGAGAATTTTCAAACTGGTGATTAGCAAACCCCAATCAAAACTCCTCGCTGTGCCACGCGCACACAATGAATCAACATGCAATCGTCATGCCCTAGTTCCTCATCGCCACAGTAGAATGCGCTCCCCCTGACTCACATCCATCCTCTGCCCATGGCCAGCTTTTATCGGTAAATGGCTACTGTGGTACTGTAGTCTGAGCACACATGTATATTTCTTTTTTTATCCAGTGAAAGTGTGTCTGGTGTACATGCTTTAGTGGAGATAACACATTGAGAATATGCAGTCCGTTTCACGTTTTGTAGGTGTGAAAAAGAACGGCAGTTCTTAAGCAGTTCTGTCACGCGGAGCCAGCACATATCTGTGGTCAGTATATGAAAACAAACAAATCACCTCGATTCAAACAAATAACACACTTTTACACATTTCTTGCTCTGCTCAGATTGAAGGCCTGGCGCCTCAACCTGAGCTTCTGGATGATTTACAAGGATACAAGGATACAAGGAAGTTTATTGTCACATGCATATAGTTACTGGAAGTAAGAAATGCAGTGAAATTATGTCTGGTGTCAGCCTATTTGTGCATTAATGGGGGGGGGGGGGGGTAAAAAGTGCAGTAGAAGAGGGGTTTAGTAGATTAAGTGGCAAGGGCTGCATAAAAAAGGTGGGGGAGGATTGGGATTGGGTGGGGGGCACCAACAAGGAGCACCCAAGAGCAAAGTTAAGACTTACACTCACTTCAGGACCCAATAATTTTGATAAAACCCTTTAATATAGCTTGTTTTGCAGAATGCCCTCTGAGGACTGCTACCAACATGCGCATGATCACAGATTCTATAGCATATGCATGACATATGTGGGTTTATTTGACTTATGGAAGCACGTAAGAGGTCCTCCAGCTGGCTATGCAACAGGCATCACATCATGCTCATATCCTCTAACGACCTTGGCTGACCTGAGTCTCTGTACAGTTAGCTCTCTAGTTTCACTTCCTCACCAACCAGCACTATCTATGCTATCTCACACACATGGCAGATGGTGTTTTCCTGCTCGCCCTCTTTCTCTCTGCTCTCTCTCTCTCTTTTATCTTCATATTTCTCCTCCATCTCCTCTCCCCAGTCTCATGTTGACTTTTCATGGGTCATTTCCACCGGCTGATGCTCCTGGGGGGGGGGGGGGGGGGGGGGGGGGGACAGGCCAGACTGTCACCCCGGAGTGTTTCCTCTCCGTGTCTTGTTTTCTGTGGCCATTCCCTTTTATGCGCCTGAACTGAACCTCCTGAATGTGTTGTGATGGAGAACAGTGCTACAGACCTTTGGCTGGTGGTCTTTAGATGCCATAATGATTTGTATGTTTCTCTATTAGCTCTGTGCTTTTCTCCTTGTCCATTCAGTTTGACCAGTGAACGCACTGCTGCGTTGCGTCCTCATGACCTGTGGCTTGTCTGGGGCTGTCCTGCTCCCCCGTACTACGAACACCACGCTAGCATGACTCTGTCACAATCCATTCAGATTAGCTTCAGTGCTCCTGGTGGTGCTGTAATTGCTGGTTATGCGATGTGTGGCACAAGGCCCCCCCCGCCCCCTACTCATCCTACACATCTACTCAATCATGAGGCTGGCATTTTTCCTGCACTCTGTAAATAGGAAATTAGTTTCACCAAACATGAAACAACAACGGCACTTCAGCACTTCGGTCTTCAGCATATTTTTATTCAACATTTTTTTTTTCTTTTTACATGGTCATTCTGATAACTCCCAACAGCAGAATGGGACCTTACATTCTAAAGGAAAAAACAAACAAAAACAACAACAACCAACAACAACACCAACAAACAAAAACAAATGCAGGTGTAACTACTGTAAGCAGTAAACTTTCACAGGGACAATATCAGTCATCACTGAGGTACTCTTGTCTCTAATTAACTCCAATGAGAAGGGTGGTGCTGTATCTGTTTCAGTTCAATTGTGAATATCCTGCTAAAGGGCTTAGTGAGACAACAGTGAGATTGTTCAGCATGTAACCCTGACAGCACGGTCATGTCTGCATCTCTGCAAAATGCCCATTAGAGACGTCCTTCTGTCTGTGTTTTAGTGCCTGTCTAAGATGTATGTTCAATGGCTGTCTGTGCTCTTCTGCCTAATCTGAATGTACACTTCTCACATACAAAAACAAAGCATGACGTACACAGAAAAAAATATGGAGAATGCAACTGTTACAATGTAAATATGTACCAATATATACAGAGGCTATTTTTTGCATGCTTTTGTACATTTAGACATAATCAAAGACAATAAAAGATATCACAACGACGGGCCTGTCCATAGCCTTTTTCAGAACAAATTTGTCTTGTGTGGTTTTATTTTCATAAGTACCAGTCACATGGGCAGTACTCCGTGACTGTACACATGGACAGTACACATTCAAAAAGAATTTGCATATGATCACATGAACAGAAACAGAAATGGTATAAACAGATTGAACACTACACCCAACCCAACAGACATATCAGACTGAATGATCATATACAGCACACCCGTACTACAAGGTCCAATAATCCCAACATGTCCTCTCCTTCTCCCTTTAGAAGATGACTGAGAAGCATAGTGAGTTAGCCACATATCGCATTAAAAACTGGTGTTTATTCGAAGGGTTAAAAAACAGCCCGGTGAAGACAAGAAGATGATGCTGGTGAAAAACTGTGTTATCCGTGGTGTAGCACAAGGGACAGGAACTGATTCCCAGACAGTCTATGGGCAAAAAAGATTACACTGAAACTACAAAAAAAAGTCTGCTGAACATGGATGTGGAATCATTCTTGGGAGACTTTTATATAGTACAGTGTCAAGTCTACAGGCTTGTAATGCCCGTTTGTGAGAACTTCTGACCCAGTGCGAGCAATCTACTCCAGTGTGTGTTTGTGTTCTTAGTGCAGTCAGTTGTCACGGCAGCAAAGCTGAAGATTTAAGAGTCGGCAGTCAATCCTGTGAAGATAAAGGTCCAGAGTCACCAAGGAATGCCTGAAAAATGACAATAAGCATTATAGAGATGAGGTATGTGATATTTGTGGAAGTAAGCAGTCACCTTCATCGTTATTGGAGCTGGGTCTTTTGAGCCTATGTTGGTCATAGAAACGTCTCCCACCTTTGAACCACTGCCGCTTATCTTCATGTTACAGACAAATTAAACATCTTAAGCATTAGCTGGAAGTGTTACGACAAACAGTTCCTGTGTGTGTATGTAATGTTGGAGCTACTCAAGCTTACAGAGTTCAGAGGAACAAACATTGAAGATTGATAGTGTCTACACATACAGTATACGTAACATGATGCTTAGGGTTCCCAAGAAGAGAGATTAAAAGACAGCACATAGTTTCTGTCCTTCATTGGCAAACAAAAGAGAGCAGCTGCCTTTCCTTCTCCTTTCCGTTTGGGAGGAGAGCCAGGCTGAGTGGGAGAGCTGCAGGTTAAGATCTGCCCTCACCTTAGTTTCATCTAAACCCCCCGCCACCCTGACCCCCTTCTCTGTCTTTCTCTCTCTCCCTCCCTCTCTCTCTCTCTCTCTCTCTCTCTCTCTCTTTCTCTCTCTCTCTCTCTCTCTCCCTCTCTCTCTCTCTCTGTCTACCTTTAGAAAAAGACAAGTTCTGTCAGCAGCACCTAGTTCGCTGTGTTGCCTAGGTAACTTCTGAACAGGGATGTGGACGGCTGAATTCTGTTTCCACAGGACTGGTGGTAAAAGACTCTTAAGAACAGGGAGCTCACCGACAGGAGTGATGAACTACCTTTCACACACACACTAATTCTCAAGCCTAAGCTGCGTCTCTTAATACAGTCTAAACAGCAAATCAGCAAAAGGTTTTAGCCATATTAATAGCCAACATGTCATCAAATTTAATGCATTAATGAATAAATGATTAAATAGAGTTATAACCCATTTACCAGTATTGATTGGGAAAAGAGTCTGCATTATACAAAAGGCTTGCAACCACTGCTTTATTTAAATTGAGTATGAGACATGATAACCCATTCTAACAGACCAGCTCATTGAGCGTTGTGTCTGTGCTGCCACCTTGTGATCCTAAAGGATTGATGCGGTGTCCACACAGCAAAGCTCTATTTGTGATCTTGTGATCCTAAAGGATTGATGCTGTGCCCATGCAGCAAAGCTATATTTGTGATCTTGTGATCCTAAAGGATTGATGCTGTGTCCACACAGCAAAGCTCTATTTGTGATCTTGTGATCCTAAAGGATTGATGCTGTGCCCACGCAGCAAAGCTCTATTTGTGATCTTGTGATCCTAAAGGATTAATGCTGTGCCCACGCAGCAAAGCTCTATTTGTGATCTTGTGATCCTAAAGGATTGATGCTGTGCCCACACAGCAAAGCTCTATTTGCTGGTTTGGCCTCACTGTTCTCTGGCCAGGAGTACCGGCAGAACCACATGTTAATATTTATTCACAATATACGTAAAAGTTTGCATTTGAAGAATCATATGTGTACTTCATATAAGATCGATAATGTATGAAGACATAATAGTAATTCTTCTGTCAAGTCTATTTAATGAGCACCAACTAACAGTAAAAGATTAAAAGTTTGACTAACTCTGAGGGCTTTGAGCTTTGTCTGTGAAGCTCTCATGTGAAACCTCAACAAAACTCCACAACACAACAATAATATTTACAGTAATGGTCAAGAGCCATCTGCTCAGTCTATCAGGATTATTTCCTGAGGCCTCATCCTGCAGACTACACTCACCATGTAAAATAGCACAGTGGTGTCAATCTAACAGCTTGACACTGAATGTCAATAAAACCAAGGAAATGGTAGTGGATTACAGAAGGCAGCAGCAGAACTACAGTTACACCCCACTAATGATCAGCGGGCAACCTGTAGAGCATAGGTTCTCAAAGTGCGGCCCGGGGGCCAATGGCGGCCCGCGGAAACATTTCTGGCGGCCCGCGATAACATCTGACTGTTTGTTCTAAATAAGCTTGTACTTGAAATGGACTGCACACAGGACTGTTTTCTTAAGATTTTCAAAAGTTTTGCCAGGTTTAGCCTCAGTTATGAATCAAAATGTGTTTAATGCAATGAATATAAACTGTAGAGATGCAACCTGGTCATTAAAATGATTACAAATGGGATTTATTTTCCAGGCCCCCCCCCCCCCCCCCTTTGGCGGCCCTCAGTTCAATGTTGGGTTCCTGAATTGGCCCTCATCAATCAACACTTTGAGAACCCCTGCTGTAGAGAGAGTCACAGGTTTTAAATACCTTGGTGTCCACATTACTGAAGACTTAACATGGACTGTTAACACTCAATATGTTCTGAAGAAGTCCAGACAACGACTCTACTTCCTTCGTCAGCTAAGGAAATTCAAAGTTTCTACATCCATCATGAAGGCTTTCTACACTTCAGCGGTTGAGAGTGTTCTAACTGGTAGCATCATCACCTGGTATGGGAACTCCACAGTTAGAGATTGTAGTACTCTAGAGAGAGTAGTGCGCTCAGCTGAACGTACTATAAGAACTCAAATCCCTGCTCTACAAGATATCTATTCCAGAAGAGTACTCCTAAGAGCCCAAAAGATTCTGAAGGACTCTTCTCATCCTAACAATGGATTATTCCTAATCAAGAAGACGCCTATGTAGTCACAAAGCCAGACCTGAGAGACTCAGGAGAAGTTTTTATCCCCAGGCCATCAGAACTCTGAACTCACACTATACTGACTTTGCACACATTCACTACTCAGCACTCTCAAACATTTCCCAACCCTGAACTCACACTATACTGACTTTGCGTTCATTCACTCCTCAGCACTCATGCCCCCCCCCCCCCCTACACACACACACCTACATGACTTTAAGCACTTTTACATCCCTCTCCCTATGCTACAGACCTTTTATTTATTTTCTTATTTCATCACACGTCAAAACACAGACACACATATCTGACTTTCTCCAACTTTTGCACATCTCCATAGAACTTTTTATTTATTATTTTTGATTTCTCCTCCATCTATCTACCCATGTCCTTGATTGCCTAGCCTTTCTAACACACCAAGACCCCTGGCAGTTGGGTTAGCCCCTTGAGCCGTGGATCTGCCCAAGGTTTCTTCCTTGTCCCTGTTGCTCTTGGGTGCTCCTTGTTGGTGCCCCCCCCCCCCCCCCCATCCCAATCCTCCCCCACCTTTCTTATGCAGCCCTTGCCACTTAATCTACTAAACCCCTCTTCTACTGCACTCCCCCCCCCCCCCCATAATGCACAAATAGGCTGACACCAGACATAATTTCACTGCATTTCTTACATCCAGTAACTATATGCATGTGACAATAAACTTCCTTGTATCCTTGTAAATAGCCCACACTTCAACAACACACACATACTGTACACATGTAAAACCCGCACACACGTATTAAACAACACACACACACACACACACATACAAAACAGGGCACACTTCTTAACTCCTCTCTGCTTCTGAAGTCAAGTCGCCACTCTCATGTCTGTACTTACTTCATCATCAATGACTGTTGATTTGAATTTCATATTCTTGTAGAAATCTCTCTTGGGCAACACGTATAACAGCACAAGGTCACATACAACGGTTGCCTGCGGAGGACACAAAGAGGATATTGACTGTTCAAGTTGTGAGCACATCTACATGACTGTACAGTCATGATCAAGCATCCTACAATACTTATATTGAAGTCTTACCACTCCAAAGATCCCTACTCCTGATCCAATTGCTGTCAGTGTTGGGATGATATCAAATTTTCTTGCCTGATAGACACACAAAGTTTATGGAAGTGAAGGGAAGCTATGGTCAGTTGGAAATAGTAAGTTTTTACTACAATACAGACAGTGGTGTAGTCTAGTTTGCTGGGTATATTGTGATATTGCTTAGGTACCCTGTAGTGCTCAGGTGACTGGTAGGAAAGGTTTGCCTTATTGGACAAGAGTGTTTTCTCCATATCCAGCATTCAAAATCTCTCATTCTCCTCTCATCTCTGTCTATCACAAATGTATGTTGATACATGTCCTTAGATATTTTAAGCAATCTTGATGCTTTTTAAGTTGGTATACTACGTAGACCTGTCTATCGCGTAGCCTACACCACTGAATACAAATGAAACAGAAATGTTTTCATTACCAGTCCACGAACGATGACATTGAAGCGGATGCCAAACACTTTCATGAGTGTTCTCTTCTCTGTCGAGTTTTCCGTGTAGTACTTAGCGTGCCTGCCATTACAGAATAAATGAACATCAATCAGAAAGTCCTTCCTTTTAGTATTTGACAGTTTACATTGAATGGACCCTTAACTAAAATTAAATCATATCAGTTATAAACGTTAATAAACAAAATACTAACTACAGTACCTACAGTTACATTAATAATTTGAGCATGTGCATTGTGCTTCTTGACTAATAGGTGTAAAGAAAAAAATATTATTTGAATAAAATTACTTCAGCATTAGACATTTGATCTTGTTAAAAGTAGATGGCAATTGTGCTAGAGGTTTTTAATGCTTTTGCGTTGATTGGCTGTAACTGTTTCTAGCACAACAGCTACATACAGCACCTTCAACCAATGTTTCATAAAACATCCTTAATGTTATGCAAAGGTATCAGTATGTCTAGATGCATCTTTGCATGAGAGTCATACGAAGGATGCTAAATCCACACGTACCAAACCGATCTATTTTTCCTCCGTCTTCCCTGGAACCGTATTAAGGATATTTGCATCCAAACGGATCTATCTCAACACAACTCAACACGTTACTTCATACCCCAGGCCTATAGGTGCCACAGAAATTTACAGAAATTGACCAAAACTTGCGCTTTACAAACAGACAGAATAGGCTACGACGAAATGGCTAGTGCAAATTGTTTGTGTGGACTGATGGTGAACTGTCAACTGTAGTCAACTGTAAAACTAGTAAACTTTATTTTACGGTTTGTGAAGGGTGCAGTCCCGTCCTTTATTTGGCTAACGCAGGTAGGCCTACTAATCACCTTTACTTTCTTTGGTTGTAGGATAGTCCGGGATTCACATTAGTTTTGGCTGTCACCGCAATTAGGCTACTAAACGATAGGCTTACCCAAGTTCTAGGCTATTCTGTCGCCACATTTATAATTACGGAGTAATTACGGAGTGTAATCGTAGGTAATGTCATGTATGAAAACTAGTATTGTTAGGCAATACTATAAGTGCAAGTCCAGGGCAGCTGAGTTGGGGCGATGACATCATCGATACGCAAGCAGGATGTGCGGTTTCGATGTCTAAACGAATTCAAACGGGCTACGGTTTCAGATTTTTCCACTCTGGGACCAGGTTTCAAAAAAGTGCGGTTTCGGGCAATGCGTTTACAGGATTCGTTTGGACACTCGGCCAAGACGAAGCAAAACCTCTGCGTTTAACCTAAAAAGCGTCTCCGTGTGGACAGGCCCTAAGCCAACAGTGTTTTTACTGATGATTGTGGTTAGTGGTTAGATTGGGTTTGCATATTTGCAAATGTTTTCAAGGCTTTGAGGTGTTAAAAGCCCTGCAGTCATCACCCCCCGCCCCCTCTCCACACCCACACACACCACACACACACACACACACTCTCTGATTGGGCCTCAGTACCTGAAGTTGTAGCCCACAGACGCCCTGGCCTTGTCCGTCTCATCTGCGTTACCATAGAGACCATGAAAGTAGTACTTTGGCTTGCAGTGTTTCAAGCTGTAATCCAGATTACACACCCAGTCGATGAGGATGCCAATCGCCCCACCCTGCAAAATGTCAAATGTCAAATGTCAAATGTGCATCTTAGTGAGCAGTACATAATACACTGCACCAATATGTGCATAGAACTCTGAACCAATATGTGCAAGACACAAGATCAATTAGCAGAGATTAGACAGTGTGGCAGGGACATTGTCTGAACATGTTGTGTGTCTGTAAGGACAACCTACTTCTTTTGCTATCTGTTGGAAATTGAAGCCTGAGAGTCTCACTATGTCTCCCAGCTTGAAGATGGGGCACAGAGGGCTGTTTGTCTCATGGTAGAAGCATCTCTTGATGTAACTGTTATCCACGCCTTCAACCAGGTTGCTCCTGAAATCAGAGATGGAGGAGATGAGAGATTACGCTAATGATTTTTAACCACTAATACAAATGACTGTAGAAAAAAAACTACAACTGAAGCAGCATACAGATGAGGGAGAGAGAGAGAGAGAGAGAGAGAGAGAGAGAGAGAGAGAGAGAGGGAGAGAGAGAAAGACAGAGAAGGGGGTCAGGGTGGCGGGGGGTTTAGATGAAACTAAGGTGAGGGCAGATCTTAACCTGCAGCTCTCCCACTCAGCCTGGCTCTCCTCCCAAACGGAAAGGAGAAGGAAAGGCAGCTGCTCTCTTTTGTTTGCCAATGAAGGACAGAAACTATGTGCTGTCTTTTAATCTCTCTTCTTGGGAACCCTAAGCATCATGTTACGTATACTGTATGTGTGCACAATCTTCAATGTTTGTTCCTCTGAACTCAGTTAGCTTGAGTAGCTCCAACATTACATACACACACAGGAACTGTTTGTCGTAACACTTCCAGCTAATGCTTAAGAATTAAGATGTTTAATTTCTCTGTAACATAAAGACAAGCGGTAGTCTCTTAATTTTTAATATGACTGTCAACTCATTCGAATGTCATTCAGCAGCCGTAGGATGACATCAGAAAAATGTGCAGCAGTCTCTTCATTTATTCCAGAGCTGTGTATATACACTACCAGTCAAAAGTTTGGAGACACTTAGAAATTTCTATTGCAAAAGGGTTCTCCAATGTTTTCTGAGTTAGCCTTTTTAAAATGATATCATAGATTAATAAACAGGATGTGCCTTTGCAACATTGGATGAATGGTTGCTGATAATGGGTGTAGTGAAGTGAGAGAGCAGTGACCCCACCAGTTTTGAACCTGGGTCTCCAGGGTACTAACCCTGCAGCTTGACCGCAACGGCAAAGAGCCAGGCCCGTTGGTATGGCAGTCAGAGCGCATACTCAACTGTAGTTACGGTACTCCGTCACAATGGGCAATGTAGATATTGCATTAAAGATCAGCCATTTCTTTCTACAATAGTCCAGAACCCTTTTGCAATTAGGTAAGCACATAATGTTATCTGAAAACTGCTGCCCTGTTAAAAAAAACAATGCAAATGATCTCAGATGGTATTCTTTCTATAATGGAGTGGAATGGAAATTTCTAAGTGTCTCCTAACTTTTGACTGGTAGAGAGAGAGAGAGACAGACAGAGAGAGTAGTCAAACACCCAGAATACACAATTCAAATAAGAGGAAAGTGTATTTTAAGTCAAGAAATGGGTATAAAACAGATACTTGCCTATAAATGGCAATATTTACAGTTAAAACAATAATTTAAAAGTCCCAATCACATGGAAGTGTTACAAATTTGACTGGAAGAGTATGTGTGTGTAGTGTGCCCCTAGTAAGAAGATGGTAAGAGGGGAGAAGACATTCCCTTAAGGTGATGACGATACATAAGGGCGACTTTTTGAACAATGTTGCTGGGCAACCACATAACCAGTTCCATTTATTCTGATTGGATGCTCATGACAATTTGCCTACTGATGATTAAAGTTCTCCAGAAAAGAAATTGTTGCCCAATACCAATGGGAACATGCCAGAACTACAATAATGAGGAACATTGCCCAGCAACATTGCTCAAAAAGTTGCCCCATGTATCATCAGCTTAAGGATCATGTTGGAGAGATACATAGTAGCACCTTTGGGTCACGAAGTAAAAAAAAAAAGCAGAAGTGACCTCCATGTTATGGTTATGGTTATGAGATTTGGCAGATGCTTTTGTCCAAAGCGACATACAAATAACAGCAATAAATTAATTGAATGTAACAGTAAACAAATTAAAAAGTTGGTAAGACTACATTAAGGAGAATAGCAATAATAAACCACAATGTCAATTCAATCAACAGCCTAATGAAAATAATCAAATACTATAATTTACAAACCATAACGCATAAGAAACGCTTAATAAAAGTTAAATAAAAGTGCATGTTGCATGTTAACAGATTATTTGAAAGGCATGTCAGGAAAAACACTTTTTAAACATGTTAATGGCTGGAGTTGCTCAATGCTACAGGGACTTTGCTAAAAATCTTGTTCTATGGTCAGATGAAAATTAATTTGTGTTCTAAAACACCCAACCCCAATATGACATTATATATACCAGAATCCAATCCAGTATTTCTAAATGCATCTTTGGATGAGAGTCATACTGTAAGTAAATTAAGCAAACAGTGTTTTTACTGTTGATTGTGGTTAGCGGTAAGATTAATTTTGCATACTTTTGCAAATGTTTTCATGGCTTTAAGGTGTTACTTGTTCTGGTTCCTGTCCTCAGTCAATCCAGTGGATTTATAAGGTCAGGATGTCGTCCCTGACCGTCCCAACCACCCCACGGCCATATTCTAGCCATCTGCTCTCAGAGCTAGGCTACTCCACCGCACAAACATCACACTGACCGTAAATGGCAGTGGGACACAGGGGGATTTCATATACTTCATTTAATCTGTTCCTGTGGTTTGATTTAGTCATGTTTGATTTAGATGTGTCCGTTTGATGTTGCCTGTGGTGCCTCTGAAGATAAGTCCACAGCAAACGCTTTGATCATGCTAGCCTTGGAAAATGGACTCCCATCATGAATGGCCTAGTTCCAGGTCGGCATGTGCAATAAAAATGCATGATTGGTGCAGAGGCACATCATGTATTTTATTAAGTTCCTGCATGGAAGCTTAACTGCTGTGAATGTTGTATTTTTACCTGGCAAAAGGTATTGAGATATATTCTATGGCGCCTCTTTGATCTTTACAGGTGAGTGTTCAAGACTCTAAACTAATAACTATATTAATTGTAACACACACACATGCACGCACACACACACAGAGAGAGAGAGAGAGAGAGAGAGAGAGAGAGAGAGAGAGAGAGACATACACACAAACACACACACACGCGCACCAAAGTCACCAACCTGACAACTTTGAACTGAAGAAAGGTGACAGAGTTTTAAAGGAAGAAGGTGTAGCTCCTGGATTTATTCTTTGGTATTCTCTTTGATCTTACAGGTATGTGTTCAACAGACATGTCTTCTAAGCCTATAGCCTATTCCTATATTGATTGTAACATTTGTACACACACACACACACACACACACACCAGGGTCACCTAACTGACCACCTTGAATTAAGGAAAGGTAACCAAGTTTTTAATGAGAAGCATATAGTTCTTCGATCTATTCATTGGCACTTCCTTAATTTTTTCAGATGTGTGCTCAAGACAAATGTCTAGTACCTCTATATTGTACCTTTACCTGTGCATACACACACACACACACACACACCAGGGTCACCTACCTGACCACTTTGAACTGAGGAAAGGTAACAGAGTTTTTGATGAAGAGCGTGTAGTTCTCAGCAGACATCAGCAGTGGGGGGCTAGATGGAGATCAGAGAGAGGAGAGGGCCTCACATCAGATAATACATGATCTCCATGACCTCTGACAGACACTGTGGGAATAACAGTTACACTTTCCATGGTGCACCAGCAACGAGACACACACCCTGCAATAATCCCAGCCTAATGTGGAAACACTGCTAACTGTTTATAGTTTAAATGGGTGTGTTCATCATTGTGGAACAGGTTAGTAGTGATCTAATGGCTAATATGATAAACAGTCACTCCTCTGTTGCTTGTAGTTCGACAGCACTGCATTTATCTCTCAGATGGCTATCTTGCATGCATCTGTGCATCTGTACATCTGGTTCCAGGGTAAAGTGAAGATGATGATGTACTAGCTCATTTGTGAACTGCCCTTGACTAAACACACAGTACAGGGACGTTAATAAATTGTGGTGTATGAGCGTGTATACTCTGGAATGGTGAGGTCATCTTCGATAGGGCACCAGGCGTGCACCTCACAGGTCCCCGTTGTTATAACACACTTCCCCGTCATATACCCTGGGAGAGCGGGAGGGGAGAGAGAGAGAGAGAGAGAGAGAGAGCGACAGGGAACCATCAGTAAGGAAAATGATGGTAACTGAGACAACTCTCACTGTGGACCCTAATCTTGGCAGCAGTAACCTCCACAATAGCAATACACAAGGTCTGTTCCTGGGTCAGCTGCTCTCTCTGGCATGGCCTGCAATATCGGTCTTGGTTTTGACTGAAAACTGAAACTGAAAACGGTTTTGTTGTTGGTATTTGAGCTCCTCAGCCAATCAAATTATACCCCCTCTTTTCCGTGCTCCTGAGGCAGTGTTGATTGGCTGAGATTGTTTATGATTGTTTATGACTCGGCCTGAGCCACGATGTTCGAGAGGTTGTTGTTTTTTTTCTCACAAACTCTCTGAGCTCTGAGTAAGAGGACCATGAGGAGCAATTTGCTACATTTTAGAAAAAGTATCTGAGATTAGAAGAGCAGACTGAGCCTTTAAGAGCAAATCAGGCCGGATGCAATCTCCCTCAGATAGGAGCTGACTGAGGATCTGTTCTGAGGCCAGATCAGGGCCAAATTATATTTAGTGCCAGAGGTCTGCCTGGGGTCGACTGAGCTCTCCTCACTCGCACACACACACTCTCTTTCTGTTTGGTGTGTGAATGGCCGTGGGAGCACATGGCAAGTTTATTTGGATTGCAACCACCGTTATCAATCAAGTTACTGCCCCCTCAAATTAGAGTCCTTGGTCTGAACAAAAGGACATGCAGCTCCCTGCTTCAGCTCTAGTGAATGGCCTAAAAAGGGAAAGAAACAGCAGAGGGGTGAGAAGCGTTAAAGAGCACAAACAAACCAAATATCTGGTTGGTTTTTACATCGCACCAAATTCCTGACACCATCCACGCCATGCAGCAAAGCTCAACAGTGTTAAAAACTGTAAACAAATCCTTTATGCATACTGGAAAAAATGGAATGGTCCTACTTGTTCAAAAATAAACGCTCGTTTTTTTAAAGCATTTGGCATTGTTTTTATCGCTCTGATTTTATAAACGCTGCGCTTCACAGCTGTCTGCACTCACACAAGACGAAAAAAACAACTAGTGAAGTTACCGGTATTTTCTGTGTTCCGCAGAGAGAGTTATCAAGTCAAATGAAATGTAGTGAGAGTATCTGACATAACCTCCAGTGACTTCCTGTCAACATTGCTTCATGTCCAGTGTTCCTCTATGCCTTAGATGACCCTGAGGGCTATGGTGTGCATGCCACCAGTGGGGCCCTGCCTGGGGTCAGTACATATCATACAACAGCCACTGACCCACTGACATTTTGTGGAACATCTAGTAGATTAAGATCCCAAGAACACCAAAGATGAAAGAATATATGCAATATAGCCTGACATCCTGATATACTTTGAACAAGGAATAGGGCTATCACAATATATACTTATAAGGACAATACTGTGAGGAGTGCGCAAGCAAGAAGGAGTCTGTGGGAAAAGTTCTCTCTATTATTTGTATACACTGTAAAACATTGCTTGCTATGTATGAATGCATGTCAGTATCTATTGCCTTCATCTATGGTTGCTAAAAGCATTATGCTTCTTATCTTCCATACATTGTTTGATGCATAGCCCTGTGGTATGCAGTGTCTGGTTGTTATTAACTGGAGAGGTTGTTGATTTTGTCAAGGCTTTCTCCTCTTTCTTACAACATGAAAAACGCCTGAATTGTTGGGAGTGTTTATCCGCGCAATGTTGTGTTTAGTTAAGGCTACACCGATAGCTTGCTGTAGCTCTTGCTGAAGCCGTCCTTATGCGACCGTTTAAACAGGATCTGGAGGTCCTAGTCAATTTACTTTTAAGGAGAACCTGACCATAAGGTTGAGACACAACTTATGAAATAACCGTCTGAAGAAATCCACAGGACCATCATACCAGCATGATGTTTGACTTGTGATGTGCAGTGGAGTCCCAAATGTCTTTGGTAAACACCACAGCCAAATATTTGGGGAGACCAGCCTTTAGGCTATTTCAGTTATTCTTAACTGACTTGAACTCTATGACCTAAGACTTGCATAACATGTATAAATGTGTCTGGGTGGATTTCATATCCTGTCACAAGTAGCCTAGTTAAAAAAAGTCAGTTTCCAGTGTTGATGTACACTATCGTATGATCCAAATTGGTTATTACCATAACAATAGTATACAAGCTGTAATGGCATTTACCATTCTGAGAGTGGTTGTGTCGGGTATCAGACTGCTAAAACAGACATGGCATAACAATATGTGCTTGTCAATGTCATTGACAATTACGGGATCTGTCAAAGTACACTGAAGACAAGAAGAGCTACATAAAATACTAACAAAGAAAGTATTCATTAGTGTCACGTCAGGCAGTCAGTTGCATGCAGTCAGTGGCTGGCACGTGCGACTTTTGAGATTATTCATTGGCCTAATCTTGTTCCTGTCAGTGTTAAAATGGATCCCATGATGGACCTTCTTCCCATTACAGCATGAAGCATTAGTGGCAAAGACAAGGCCGTGGTAATGATGCAAAGCCAAGTGAGGTACTAACAGCTTGTTAGAGGGAGGTATACTGTAAGTTTGAAAGTGTCTGCTTGTTACATAAGTGAAGAGGCTTGAGCGTTCACACGGCAGGGAAGTGGAAGTTGTGAGTGAGTGTGTGTGTGGGGGGGGGGGGGCACACTGTGAGTATCTTGGTATGACTGTGGGGTTGTACCATTTCCCGTACGTTTGTATTGTCCCCCTTCACAGTCTTTGTCCGAGTTGCAGGAATTCTTGCCATCGTTGAGCTGAAAGACAGAATCGTGCCATGTTTGGATTATGCTTATGTTGGATTTTTTGACTCATTTTAGATATGGTGTAGGTTTCAGACACATTATTTATCTTGTGATAATAGACATCCTGAAAATATGCATATTTCCTACTTTTCAACCACATCCAAAATTAAACTTTGCATGACCATGACAGCTTGAATAATGCAGAAAGTTATCAAATGTGAGAATGAAATAAACACTTTATGTCCTTTCTAAACAAGACTGCAAATCACATTCAAGAATCTACATCAGTAACATGAGTTTAAAACCACAGAAAATTAGTGGCTCACAGTTCCCAGGATGTGGAAACTGACACCTAAAAACAAGAAATGTCATCAAAGTCAGAGCCCATTTGCCCCTGACACTCATGGGACAGAAGGGTCCTGGTAAATGCCTTGTGTGAAAGGGGGGTTATCTAGCTGAGGAGGACTGGAGACATAGTGAGTGAAAGTGTTTACATACCTCCGGGCACTTGTCCTGTTTCTGCCCCGCGGTGATTATGTAATTAGTCATCACCACAAACGACGCATCCCCCTTGGACAAAGGACATACGAGTAAGGTCAAAATCTTCCATACAAGTAGGGCTGATGTGATTATAATTTTTCAACCTGCTCGCTTTTGTTTTAAAATCCCTCTTGACAGCCATGCACATTGTGTTCTTTGTTCGTTGTTTAAGAGTTTGGCTAATGCCTGTATACACGTGGGAGCAGACCATGGATCTCTCTCAGAGAGAGAGTCTATGGCTATGGGTCATGTCTGGCATCTGGCAGCATCTGGCAGCAGGACTCACCTCCCTGTATTTGGAGATGAGAAGCTGCATGTCTCAAATCATGTGTCTTTACATGCTAATGGAAAACCACCCTTTGTCAATATGCACACTGCTATTTGTATTGTAACGATGACAGTGTGCAACAGGCTAGTCCTACACGTCTGCTTACTTCAATAACTTCTGTCTTGTTTGCTGGAGATTTCTCATACAGTAAATAAACTCATGGTACTCTGGTCAGATTGGCTAACATACTGAACGCAGGCTACTGCATGTCATGCGTAACATCGTACACATCTCAAGGCCTAAATTTGACATCAGGTTTGAACACAAGTTACAGAAAATTGTGAAAGATTACTTATGCCACACAAATCCTCTGTTTTCATGCTATCGTTGGCACACAGTATCACTGCACAGTGTTTTGAAAACATCTGCATTACAGTTTTTCTCTATCTTTTTGATGCTTGTGTCAACTCTGACATTACATTCTCAAAACAGTTAACACCCGTGTCTGAACAAAAGCACTCTGGCCAAAATGACACATTTTGCATGCAAAAGGCTGTTACTCTCTCAAAACACTTAAAACATGCAGCAAAAGCAAATTTTGTCTTCAAACAACGCATCCTGTTGTCAAATCACTGTGTGATTTCAATCAATCATTACATACTGGACAACAAAATGCAAAATATAGTTCTCAAAATGAGCTATTTTGCTATGTCTGTTCCATTTCTTTCTCATTTTTCTGGTATCAGAAAAAACTGAAAAGACTAAATGTACTAATAAAAAATAATTGTATTCATTCCTCCCAAGATGTAACTGTCATTGACATGTAAGACTTACAGTAAGTACCTAGACAAGACACATTTCATTGAACTACAACTTTTCATCAAAATAGACCTACAGTAAACACCTTTTGTACTGTTTTCTTCACCAAATAGGCTATACAATAATTTATTTATGTGCCTTAAATCCACAGCCTACTTGCAAATAGCAACACAGAACAGACATGGCATCTCTTATGGATAATGAATGATTGCTGATTGAAGAATTGTGCAGAAGGAGTTTCACACAGGTGTATCAGAGATTCAGACTTCAGGCAAGGAATCTCTACCACCTGTGAAAAGATGTTTTCCTTTTGTTTAGCATGGGGAAACCAATAGAGTTTGGGGACTTTGAATGACATCTGTGTTAACTGTTTTGCAAAAGGGTGTGAGAACTGTGTAAACCCAATGGAAACACATTCACAAGAGATGACTTCTGCTGTGCAAAGAAAGTGTTCATGAAGACCAAGTGGATCCCAGTTTCCTTAAGCAGGTCAAAGCAATCAAGAAAAACTGTAAATCCAAGTAACAGATGACTTTCGATTACAACCCTGTGTCATAGATAGTGTGTTTAGGTGGTCATTCCCTGTATCAGATTCATAATTAAATCTAAATCACAGTTTACTTATATTTTCCCCTTGTAGTCTTGCTATAGAAGTCTACATCCCCTATTGGGTTATATCTGCTCAGTGTTCTGCCAAGAGAATAGGATGGTTATTTCAGTTCTACCCATCACTTAATGATTTCACATTAAGAATGGGAAAATAGCACACAGAGAAAACACTGTATTGGTTTACCCTAAAAAAAAGAGTGGTCATGTCTCATTTTGAGATCACGCCAAAGCTCGGTGAGATACCAAAACACACACCTGTTCAGGGAAGACGTAGTCAGCCACGTCCCACACCCGGTCCACCCCATCCACAGATGTGAGGCCCACTCCCTTCATCTTGGTCAGCACAGAACCTATAGCTGAGTCTTCGATCTGGTAGCCTTTCTCATAGATGAACACCCACCTTTGAAAGAACAACAACACCACTTCCAGTTATGACATAAACAAAACAGGATTTGTGGTCAGTTTTACTATCAGAGTCTTCTGCATTTCCTGTTTTAGTTTAACGTACTTGTTTATGTGATGTGTTCATTTATTAAATAATGATTTTGCAAGCCTGTGGGAAGACATGCAGGAAGAGAAAGACATATTTGCGTAGCAAAGATTATATTTCCTCTCAAATATTTATCAGCAATGCACTGGGCAACATGTTTGCCGCCAGTGATGTTGCCCTCATAAGCTGCATAAGCTGCCATCTGCTATACAGTCTTATTGGATGGCTGTAAACTAGTTCTACACCACATAAAGCTGGCAGGTGGTACTTTTACTTCCCTTTGGTTATCATAGATGAGATCTGGATTGGGATGTTGTACTTTATGACACTCCTTTAAAAAATTACATCTAAAGAGGTGGTTAATATTCATGTATTCAACCATTTGTATAACAACGCTTGACTGTGCACACGGCTGTATCACGTCACTCAAACGCAATATTTCACATTTACTTGTTTATCAAAAATGTTCAGATGAGATTTCTCTCTTAAGTAATGAATGCACAATAAAATACAGTAAAGTAATAAGACAGTGCCATAAAGGATAGTTTGTACACATCCTGTATTTGTAAAGGATGTGTTTCAGTCATGTATTTTATGCGTTCACATGAAATTCCACTCCATATAATACTCATGGCTGGTTCAAGTAAGACAACTACAAGAGCTTCCCTCATCACCACTGGTTTACTGATTGTCGGTACTGTAACCTGAAAGGTTTCTAAAAGATGGTGTGTGGACAACTCTCACTATAAGAGTTATAAAATAAACAACAAGCTGTGAGAACTCAGTGTAGTGCAACGGTAATATGATACACATCTACATGCAGTTTATCTGACATCTGTAACATGATACATCTTAACCCCCGGTCTGAAACTAAACAGCCACACAAGTTTGTCAGGGTGAACTGAGTCTGGGTCAGTTTTCTCTGTTCTTCTTGGTGCAAGAACCAACTTGTAAGTTATTCAGAAGCAGAGTTGAGGAACTTGAGGATGGAACTTTGGCTAGAGTGTTGATTTTTGCCAATTTTATGTCAGATAAATAAACTGGATCATTACATACTCTGCTTTTTGGAGTGTGGACTATAACTTTCTTCCCACTTCATTACATTCATATTAAGTAACAACAAAGCATCGGAAGGCAGACCAGATGCCGATGAAAATCAATGGGGTCTTCTTGTGAAAATTCTGCTGCTAAAAAAAATTGCTTTCCTGTTGGTTTAATAAAATATCAGTTAAGATATAAGATGATACAAGGGACAACTGTTTTTAGCAATGTTGCTGGGCAACCACATAACCGGTTCCCTGTATATACAGTAGGATGATACCAACACAATTGGCCTATACAAAAACAACAAATGTTGCTTACGTCCTTCAGAAATCCTACACTGCCCATTCTTTGCGGTTCTCACTGGTCACAAAGCCTAATTCATCACTGCCAAGACTGGGCTAAAGTGATATAAAGTGCAGTCACCAATAGATTATTTTACATCATCAGCTTTGCATAAGATTAAACAGATGAAACACAGAAGACTGTCAGTGTTTTTTCTCTGTCTCAGCAACGCCTTGGTGAGTTTCAGATTATCTCTCTGATGTCTGAGGGGGGTGAGTGCCCAATTTATTCTGTTCCCCCTGAGGTGACCTAATATTCTATTAAAGTTCCCCTCGTCTGATTTTATGGGGTTCAAAAGAGCAATTTCTGATCTGGGCTGTCGCTCTTACAGTTCTTAGATTGCTCTGTACAAGCTTTAATCGAATTTAGTTTGATGTCCATCATGATGTGACAGGATGTATGCTGATAAGTGGGAGCACGAATTGTGGGGGTGGAAGAAGTGCGAGAGATGCAGACTTCAAAAGAGATTTCTTGTTGATAATGATATGGCAGTGACATTTGGACAAAACTAGCGGAAGTTCTGAGTGAAACTGTTTGAATACAGAAAAGTTCAAGACAGACGCAAGAAGAGCTGATGATAGAATATTAGATAAATATCAGATATTGCTTCTGCCCTCTAATCTGACGCATGGAGACTCTTCAAATGGAAAATATTTCAGCTCCTTTCAGCGCCTGAGCCATTGACTTGATTTAAATGTAGAAGAGGATGTGCTTACTAACCAATAACATCTTAGTCTCTCTATGACTGTAAATGAAATTAACAATTACAATGACACTAATGAATGAATGAGTCGATATGTAATTAATTAGTCATTAGCTGTCAGTGGCAGTTATGATAACAATTATCCAATTTCTTATCTTTAAATCATGCCTTGAATCAAATTGTTTCCCTTGTTGTTCTGACTATATAGCTGGTTACTCATGATTGGATTGTGTCTTACAGGCGTGTACTAAAAGCGCAAATGAACAGATACAAATCCCTGATGTGTCAGCACATCTCAGACCCTGAGAACTGAATAATTTCCCAGATGTAAACATAAATGCTACACTTAGTCAAATGTGAAATGTTAAACACAGAAATTCATGAAAACGTCGGTGAAATTATGTTTGGTCTGATTAGGCTACCGTACTTGATAACCCTCATGTGCAGGTGGGAAGAGAATTCTCCCATCTCCTCGCCTGCAACACTACAACCCTTGGCAGTCCCCTCCACTTCTCCTGAACACGCTCACCAATTCCCGACGTCTTCCTTCCTACATGCATGCCTGCATTCCATACCACGCCGTGCCCCCATCCTTTATGCTCCCTCCAAACACACTTCTTCTGTCTGACAACCAGACGCTTCCTCTTCACACGGAAAAGCCCATCCATAACGTAAGATGGGGCTCTCACACATCTTAACCAAATGAGTCCACTGGGTTTTGAGCAGAGATGAGATGAAATGAGATGGAAAAATCCCTTCAAGTTAAGTCTGTCTAAGCTGTCAGGGGATGTGTCAGTGGCTGACAAGCAGGCACTCGTACTCTTTAGTTACTCATTAAAAATATGACTGTGTGGCTACTGTCCAGATGTCTTTGAATAGGTCCTCTGTCTGCATTTTCTCCCCAAAATGTATTATTTGGATCTTAACACAGGGGAAAGAATTACAGATCCAAACATTAGTGGAAGAACGTTGCAAGTTTGAACAGATGTGATCAAACAGAATGCATTGTGTTATTCTTCCCACACACACAGAAACACATTTGAAGGTTGTCCAAACATTCCCACTTTGCCTCATACATTCCCAATGAGGACATTCCAGAGACAGAAAAAAAGGCAGTCTTACCCAACGATGTAGCCTAGGACCCCGAGCTGGATAAGGCGGCACACTATCCCCACCCTCTTGTTCCGCACCAGGACCTGCCGCGGAGTCTCGTACTCAAAAAAGAAGTCCTGAAGGCCATTGATGATGACTTCCCTCATCTTTAAACGCTAGGAAGGAGTTGGGATAATCCTTTCTGGGTAACTCCGGGAGCCACGGTCACACTTATGCATAGAGACACACGAGCGCAACACACACACATGCACACCCGAAAACTTTTCCAGACTGCTCAGTTCTTTAGGTGAATCTCTCTCTCTCTCTACAGTTCCCGACTTGCAGACCAAGCCTTCAGTGACTCACAGCTCAGATGTTACTGAGCAGCACTGTGCCTTCACTTCACTTCTCTCTTTCTCTTGCTCTCTCTTTCTCTCCCTCCCTCCCCTATCTTGTGTACTATCTGCTTGTCATCTCTTGCTGTCTTAACATGCACACTCTTGTTCCCCTGCGTCCACCACCAACCCATGAAATACTCTAGGAAGGCAAAGCAACAGGATGTGGTAAGTTTCACGACCAGTGTAAGCATTTGATATTTTCTGCCCATATCTGTGTGTCTTAAAATATGTAGATAACTGGAGACCTATGTTATTAATGACTAAACGTGAGAGCACCTTGACAATCAGAAAAAAAGAAATGCAAAAATACCATTTGTTGGCACATCAAGTCATTTTCTTCCTCAAACTTAAAACTACACCACTTCAACACATTTTATCAACACAATTTACACACACTTGGACATTGTTTAATTTGTTACAACTGTGATGTCGAAGAAAGCAGAGAATTATGATAATTGTAATCGGAATGGCGGGTATTTGAACGTATTTAGCAGAGGAAATACTTCAGAAATGCATCTAACCAACTAACAACTGACCAACAAAATGTTTGCACACAATTTGAACCTTGTTTCTGTTTGAACTGTTTGTTTGCTATAAAAAGTAGACTTTGATGATTCAATTTACTTAACCAGTCTTACTGAAATTATGTTAACCCAAGGAACAACAATAAACACAACAAATTATGCAAATATTTAACCTTATACTGATGGCGAAAAACTACATTTCTTTCAGATGTCAATAGGGTTTAATTTTTAGGCCTTGAGAAACAAAGTGCTTACCCTGATTGTGAAACTCATGTCAGGAATGGGAATAAGACAAACAATAAAAAAAGATCAGCCACTTTATTATGTTCACTAAATCCAAAAGCAAATGCATGTCATTTAGTTTACCTGTGCCCTTGTAGCATTAACCATCTGTCAAAATTCTCTCTCCCTTTCTCCCTCCCCCTCTCTTACACACACCCATCTCTCCTCAGCTTTATCAACCGACACAAGATTTCCTTGGTCACTCTCTTCCTGCCTTCCTTATAGACAGCATTAGAGCTCATTGACATGTTTTTTTAGTTTATTATAATTCTGTATACATCATTTTTCAAAATATTTTTGCCATGACGACATTAAACTCGACATTTCGAGAATAAAGTTGAAATGTAATGTCGACTTTAATCTCAATGTATCGACTTAAAAGTCGCCATGTCGACATTTTGAGAATAAAGTTAGTTTGGAGAGAGAACGACCCCTCGGGACGATTGAAAGGGAGGACGAATTAAACATTCCAGTTTTCTTCGACTGCAACAATGATTAGACATAGGCCTATATCATGTGAACAAAACATAAAACATTAACCTCCGTTGCTCAGCCAAATACTTTCCTGTAGGTCCTTATCACGGAGTTACAGGCGATAAATGCGATGGTCAAAAGTAGCCTAAGCGTCATTAGCGGTTTATTTATTTATTGTAGGCCTATTATTAAAGAGTGTTTTCATCTAAAGGTTCAACTTCATGCTTATGCACTAGACTAGGCATATAGGCGCTCTCCCCAATCCTAGATTTTCACATTGCTTGTTTGTAATGGATGCAAAACAGCCTATTGCTGAATGTCTATAGGACGAATGAAGCTTTCCTCCCGACCACCCCATGTACTAGTAGCCTACATGGGCACATATGCACACAGTGCATAAATAAAGTATACATGCACACATATTCCCTCACGGGATCAAAATAGTATATATGCTTAGGCTATACCTGTGTTTAGCCTCCTATGTTTATTGCAGGTGAGACATGGAAAAGCAGTTTTAGAGAAATCAGTTAACCGGAGAGTGACGGCCTGTGGTTCATGAAGGGCAGTTATTTGAATGTGCGGTGGCCTTACCCACGTAAAACAGAGTGAAATAGCATTTTGTATAGAAACATTATATCATTGGATACATGTATTATTCTAGCTATATAGCCTAAACGGCATGGTATTTCCAACCGCGAGATACAGCACTTCACGATGACGGCAATGAGTAGTAAACAGACCATTATTCATGTAACAGCCCATTATTCATGTAACATATTGTGTGTTAGTGTAGGCTAGCTTAAACTGTGTAGGTTATGCTATGTTTAAACTGTATTGCGAGTTTAATGTCAGCATGTCGACGACACGTCGAGATTAAAGTAGATATGATATTTCAACTTTATTCTCGAAATGTCGAGTTTATTGTCGACATGGCGACTTTAAAGTCAACATGTCGAGTTTAATCTCGCCATGGCAAAAATATTTTTTTCTTCATGTGTGGCCCTAATACTCCGTCGTATTTTTCTGTACATATTTTTCCTTTTGCTTAAAATTGCTTACTGGTTGGAGAGAGACAGATGTGTAACTTCCCTTTCAAGTTCATGTGGCTAGGAGTTAAGTAGCAGTCAAAGAGCTGCTGTTGTTTCCTTTCAATTCCTCTGTTCCTCATGGAAAATAAAAACCCAGTTCAACAATATCAAAACATGGCCTAAGTTTGCATGTAACAAATTCTCCAAATACTGGACAAGCTCACTGACATTCAAATAAATGTCACCTGGCAGGACTGAGGCCTTCCATGACTAGTTTATATAGACCTTCAGATGGTATTTTGTATCTACCCTCAGAATTTACATCATCAGATGAGTTCAAGCTCAGTCAGGTAGCCCACAGTTTAGGCTATACACTGAGTAACAGGATACAAATGATTGTGCACTTAACACTTGAGTCAGTGTGCCCACTGAAATGATTAATAGTTACACTGGCATGCTCAGAATAGTTTGAGCTGCCATTCTGTAAAAGAAGATGAAGAGAAGAAGGGACATACATGAAGATTATAGTGTACTGAGCCAATTGGCTTCACTAAATAATGGACTTAATGGAAATGTTAAGATCGTTGCTTTATGTTCATTGTTTTATTGTTGACAACGAACACAAAAAAGAATAAACCCAACAAGTGGCCTGCATGGCTATTCTGAATTTGGCTACAGTTCAAAGTATATGTAGCCAATCAAACAATAAATAGTCACCCGACATCCAATCAAAAAATAGCATTTTTTGTTCCCTCCCTGCAACCTTGCACATCGATGCGCAAACACAAGGAGTGCAGTCAAGTTGAAATTGCCAGATCAGATGAATGCGGTAACCTCTTCAGTTTGTTCATTTTGATTTTATATTTGCTGAACAATATTACTTGCCTGATCAAAATGATAACGAGAAGAGACTGATAAGGGGGAATATAGGCCTGACCAAATTTGTGCTAAATTCGTGCATAGGCCTATTACATTATGCATATCTGCACCCATATTCCCATTCTTCTCGGTGGAATATCTCACAAACTGTCAGGATTATCAGGATAGTCACAGACGGGGACAGTGACGGGAACGGTGACTGGGACAGTGACGGGCACAGTGACTGGGATAGAGACAGGGGTAGGGTCAGACAGGGAAGGACATTCACAAACAGGGGTTGATGAACACTCAGGTACAGGGGTAGATAAGGATAGGGTTGGACAGAGACAGGTTGAGGGGGCCGGACAGACAGAGGGAGGCGGGGCAGATTCCGGCGGAGGTGGGACCAACTCAGGCGACTGGCCTGCGGGCATGGCGTTGGGTGACTCGGTTGAGGGCACAGGAGCGGACTCGGCTGCGGGCACCGCACCTCAGGGCTGGGCACAGGAACAGGCACCTCAGGGCTGGGCACAGGAGGCGTGACGTCGTGCGACTGAGCTGGCTGACACTTGGAGCCACGTCTCCTTCTGGAGGGAGGCTTGAGGGCAAGACTAGTTCCCCAGAATGCCGATTCCTCAGGAAACAGAGTCCATACTTTGGTCGGTTCGTACTGTCAGGATTATCAGGATAGGACCCAAGCGCAAGACTCCTCCAGGCAGAATTACAGACAAACACGCTTTATTAAGACACTACAATATACAAACTTACAAACGAACAGAACTCAGACAGGAAAACCAGCGAGAGGAACCAATAAAAGACAGAGGAACAGGAGGGTAGAAGTACACAGACCAATTAACAGAAAGACAGAGGACTGGACGAAACCAACAAGATAGGGTGACAGGGAACAGGTGGGAGGGAACCTAACGAGACAGGAAGTGCATATACGGGAATGGGTGGAGACAAAGACACATGACCAGACAGGTAAACACAGAGCACATGACACAGAACCTATCCCATTGAATATTGTCAAAAGAGGTGTGGCAGGGTTAAGTATTCTCTGTCTTAACCATTTATTGTTACATTTTCTATCTTTTATGTAAATACCATTCAGTTAAAGATCTGTCTGTACAGTTGATTGCTCAGGAGTTTTAGAACCCAGCAATCTCAAAAAAACATCAGGCAGTCACTGTATTCTCTAGAATGTATTGGGATAGCAAATTTGTTTAAAAATCAATTGTAAGTCAGATATTGGCCAGAGGTAGTGAGGTTTGTTCCTCCATATAAATTTTAATAAGGTAGAGTCGCTTTAGACACAGAATTAGGTACATCCAACACTCTAGCAGTTAGGGTTTCTCAACGGGGGCGGTACCGCCCCCTGGGGGGCGTTCGTACAACCTAGGGGGGCGCTGGGAACGTGAGTTTTTTTTTTTTTTTTTTTTTTTTAATTTTAAACTTTCATAGTCTTCACATATTTTTGGTGAAAAAATAGGCTACCTGAAATAAATAGGCTATTTTCATTCATGGGTTTCTAACCCCTCTACCGTCCCAGCTACATTTTACTGTTTATCTATGCTCAGTGGTCATACAGTGCAATTCGGGCCTGCACACGCCCGGACTCATATCCCCCAGCCCCAGCTATCGCCATCTCTATAGTAACGCCGATAAACATAACCCAAGTTTGCGGCTTAACAGTTTAATAACCAATAAAAATGTACACAATTCACTGTGACGTCTTCATCTTTAATAAAACAACACAAACGAACATGGCGGATAGCAAGAAAAAGTGCCGACAGTACAATGCAAATTACATCAATTTTTACATGTTTTTTTTTTTTTACCCAACCAGTCTCTTCTAACAGTGGGCTAAATCTGCCTAATAATAAAATAGGCTCATAGGGACATTTTCTTCTAATTTTTAATTCCAGAAGAAACCAAAACAGCACAAAAATGGGCTCGTTTTTTTATTTAAGAAATATAGCATGAGTGTGAGTGGCCTATAGCCTACCCAGGGGTGTAGTTTTTTTTTTTTAATTGTGTGTGTGTGTGTGTGTGTGTGTGTGTGTGTGTGTTGGGGGGGGGGGGGGGGGACGCGGGGGCGTCAGAGGATCAAAGTAAGGTCAGGGGGGCGTTTGCTCAAAAAAGGTTGAGAACCACTCTATCAAAGGTCGCATTCTCCTCTCCAAAATTGAAGGCTTGTCTCGCTTAGACAAGCCTTCAGTTTTGGAGAGGAGAATGTGACCTTTGATAGATAAGTCTCGCATTAGCCATAAATTAAACCTACTTTTAATTTTTGGGATGAGGGGGTGGAAGTTACACTGAATTCTTTCTATCTGATTTTTGCAAATGACTATACCTAAATATGTAACTTTGTCTGTAACTGGAATACCTTCAAATTTAGTTATAGATAGATACATCATCTTTTAGACTAGAGGGAAAAGAGCACACTTCTTAAGATTTAAATGTAAGCCAGATATATTTGAAAACTCCTTAAGACACTCAATCACCTTCTTGACCTGCATTTCATCTTTGAGAAAGATAGCCGTGTCATCAGCTAGCTGACAACATTTTATTTCTCTTCCCAGTATGTTAATAACCTGGAAAGAGTCATATAAATGTAGAGTCAATATTTCCATAACTAAAAAAAAAAAAATGGAGCCGCAGGGTTTCCTTCCTTTATACCTCTAGATATGTTGAATCTATGGGTAGTGCTTCTATCTATCTCTAATATATCTAGTTGCGAAAGAACCATAGATAGTGGAAAGCAAAGATTGAATCTTTGGTGGAAAGAATGGAAAGAACTTGAAGGGTTGCTAGACAGACGTCATCTTTGCGCGACATGAATGTAATTTACCACGTGGGTCTCGGTTCCTCTTGTGGGTGAGGTAAACAACCGTTCCAAAAGACTTCTTCTTAATTCCGCTTTCTGTCTATAATTTTGTAATTCATTTACCCGGGAGACCCAAAGACACGGGTTCATTTCGCTCAGTGTTTTTCACCAGATCATGCCCTACGACCCCGATACTCCACCGGCGAAGAGATTTAAGCCGGGGTCTCCTTTTTTCCGCCTTGACAAGAAGCCTGGAATGCTGCTACCCAGAAAGGGAAATGCAACTGTACCAATAGACGTTCAGAGAAAACATCTGCCAATATATCAAGCAAAATCTCAGCTTATCAACCAGTTGAGACAACTACATAACGCTGTACTAATAGGTAAGAAGAACAAGCGAACCATATAGCAATTTTAGCGTTAGCTGCCCATGTTAGCTTTGTTGCTAGTCGCTGATGAGCTAATATCAAGATCACAGAAAGATAGAGGCTCTGTCTGTTTCCATTGGATGACTTACCCTCGCGATGTGATTTTTGCATTTTGTTACAGGCGAGACAGGATCTGGCAAGACCACTCAGATTCCACAGTACATTTACGAAGCTGGCATAGGGCGACAAGGCATCGTGGCCATAACTCAACCTCGTCGTGTTGCTGCTATATCTCTGGCAGGAAGAGTTGCAGAAGAAAAGAAAAGTCAACTTGGAAAGCTGGTCTGTTTCAGAAAGTTGAACCAAAAGACATTCACTAATCATCTACCTTGCTTGAGCTAATTCATACTGCGTGTTAGTAACACGAATCCCGTTGTTGTGTTTAGGTTGGCTACACAGTACGATTTGAAGATGTAACTTCTCCAGAAACCAAGCTGAAGTTTATGACTGATGGCATGCTTCTCCGTGAAGCTATCGGAGACCCTCTTCTTTTGCGGTACACTGTGGTGGTTCTGGATGAAGCCCACGAGAGGACTGTTCACACGGACGTGCTTTTCGGCGTGGTGAAAACTGCGCAGAAGAAGCGCCGTGAACAGAACAAGCACCCCCTGAAAGTAAGTTATCGCGTTATTCAACATTTATTTGTGCTGAGTGAATGATTGGGAGTTTCATTGTGGTAATTTTGTATAACCTTGTGAATTGTCATCCATGGCCGATACTATACAGCAGGGATGGACTGGGACAAAAAACGGCCCTATTTGGCCCAAGCGGCCCTCAAATCGGTCGGGTACACCTACTTAAATACAAAATCCTTGCATTACCCTTAAATATGCATATATTTACAACTAAGTGTCGTGACTCGTGGAGCACTGAAAATGGACAAATGTAGGCCTGTGTGGTGGAAAAAACTCACACCTACCCGTTCAATTCAACCTCGATCCAAGGAAACATGCTGAGACGAAAGTAGCCGTTGAACTGTCAATATTTTAATCACAATACTACAAAGTGACAGCCTGTCTAAGCCCATGCAACACTGAGCAGTAGAGTGAATGTATGTTCTGCAGAATATTTAACCCAATTTCAGATCTGTGCAGAATTTGAAGCTGAACCTTTATCCTCACAAAGGGGTCAAAGGCCCTCCTATTTCCTATATGCAACAATCCAATCAGAATTTGGTGTTCACCTTCTCAGTAGATGACTCACATCTTGGCAAACGAATAAGGGATATGACATCAATCCACCTTACAAAGCTATTTGTTGTTGTGATCACAGCATGGCCTTAATATCATTACCATGTCATTACATGATTGTAATTAATAAGTCATCATCATCGTCAGCATGGCATGTCACACATGGCCTACCTGCTCCATCACTGAGTTCTTGTTCTCTCCACCACCTGCTCTGTCCCTCAGTATGCTTGCTTACATCTCCTCGCTCAAATTCAACGAACTTCAACATGTTGCTGACATAGCCTAGCCTACTTGCAATATTATATATTTGAAGCTTCTACATTGGTGTCATTTTTGCACAATAAGCACTACCGGCACCCGCCACAATTTCTACTACGAGTAACTACTTTGATGCGCTCACAAAATTCTGAGCCAAAATGGGAGGGGTGGGGCCTGACGAGCTGTTATTGGATTAGTCCAGTGTCCGTATGGAAAATTAATGGGCTGCTGACTGTCTTTCCTTTGAGCCGATTAAGTATATAGCCTATTTTATCGGCCCAAAAGGTGCGTCGGCCCACCGGGAAAATGCCCGGTATGCCAGATGGCCAGCCCGCCCCTGCTATACAGGTATACATGGTGATACTATACAGGTATACAGATTAGAATCAGGTTCAGTGAGTGTCAGCACATGGTAATTATGACTGATATGATGGCAGGATGGTTTAATGGTTGGTGCCGTCACATAATCTTGGGTAGTAGGTCTGGCTTTGTTATCTCGTTCAAGTTGAAATCCAGTGAGAGGGAGTTTTTTTCAGTCTTGCCTAAAGGCTGATGTGAAAATGGACTCTGTTGTAGATCACATTCATAATTTGTTTGTTTGCTGTGTCATCCTCTCCACAACACCTCACATCCAGGTCATCGTGATGTCTGCCACAATGGACGTGGACCTTTTCTCCCAGTACTTCAACAAGTCCCCCGTGCTGTACCTGGAGGGCAGACAGCACCCTATCCAGATTTTCTACACCAAACAGCCTCAGTCAGACTACCTCCAAGCTGCACTGGTCTCCATATTCCAGATCCACCAGGTACGTTGAAAAAAAACAAAAAACACCACAGTAACACTGCTATAGTGACCATGTTAGTTTAGTGGATTGGTGTTCTACAGTATAGCATGTGTATAACAGAAATCCGTTTTAAATTAGCTAGAATGATGGTCATTCTCTGTCCTTGTTTGTGGTTTATGTCACAGGAAGCGCCTCCGTCCCACGACATCCTGGTGTTCCTGACAGGCCAGGAGGAGATTGAGGCTCTAGCGCGCACCTGCCGTGACATTGCCAAACACCTTCCGGAGAGCTGTGGGCCCATGTTGGTCATTGCTCTGTACGCCGCACTCCCTCCTGCTCAGCAGCTCAGGGTCTTCCAGCCTGCCCCAAAGGTAACCATCACACCACTTCTACGAAGGCCTGTTGCTGTGTGCATTGCCTCAAATTAAGACTGTTCACCACATAACGCTCTGGCTATGAAGGCAAGCCTAATTAAAACACATATGGAAGCTTTATTTCACTGAGGTCCATTTGAAAGAAGAAAAAAAAATCAATCTTCTGGAACTCTGCTGATTTTTATCGGAGTTGTTTCAAACATAGGTCTCACCAATGACACTGTCTATTCTATAAGGCCACTATAAGCGACCTTGAGTTTGAGAAAGGCGTTATAAATAATAAATTATTAAAACATACTATTCTCTTCTCCTTTTTAGGGCTGCAGGAAAGTTATCCTCTCCACTAACATCGCTGAGACGTCCATCACTATATCGGGGATCAAGTTTGTCATTGACACAGGAATGGTGAAAGCAAAGCGGTACAATCCAGGTACAGGAACTCTCATCCCAGTCTCTTCACTGCATTGTTATCAGTTATTGCTTTCCCAAAATTCTGTTTTCTCTGTTGTGCTGTTATATCCAGTACACATTTCTCAACTCTGTTGTTATACCGTGCTGGTGGTTGTTGTTGCTCAGTAAGCCTTGGTTGTGTAGCCAAATAGTGATGTTGTAATATTTGTATGAATATTAATTTTGCATTGAAGTGTTGCACCATCTAGTGTCTGGACAAAAAATTGTCCACTGTTAGTGCTTATGTGCTGGACAGTACTTTGTCCACTGTTATTGCTTATGTGCTGGACAATACATTGTCCACTGTTAGTGCTTACAGCGGGGAAAATAAGTATTGAACACGTCAACATTTTTTTCAGTAAGTATACTTCCAGTGAGGCTATTCTCATGAAATTTTCCCCGGACATTAGTATTAACTTAGGTTATCCACACTTATTATACGGCTCTTCACAATGCTAGTAGAACGCTCCATTGACTTGAATGGGATTTCCCAACGTTCTACGGTAAAATAAATTCATGTAATTACCGCTGTCAATGGCAACGGGTTTTGTGCTGCTGATCATATCACTCCGCAAGTATTCCGGTCACTTCTTGAATTGGAACTTCATTCAAAAGTGAAAGCAGACGGTTGATCAGCTGTGTTCTAAAGAATGTTTGATTCAAGTTCAGCGTGTGTTCAGCGAACTATTTGTTTCTCAGCAAAAGCCACGACGAAACGGTAACAAATAAGTGTAAAGAGACATATCGCGGAGTTTATTTTTTCGGGGTCCGGTTCGCCCTGTCGGGACTTATTTTCCCAATAATGACCGGCGTTCTATACATTATCCCTTACCTATATAAAAATCCAAACATTAATGTCTAAAAGTAGTGTTATCAGTAAAAAAGTGGAATGGCACAGGGAAAAAGTATTGAACACGCTAAGAAAAAGCAGTACACAAAGGCAAGGAATGACAAGGAACAAACTGGAATCTATAAGTAGAGAAATTATCCCTCCTGTCTGTGCAAATTGATATAAGCTGGGTTAGTACATACTGGTGGGCTATAAAAAGTTTTTTGTTACCTAGGTGTCACACAAGAAACATTTCATGATGGGTAAAGGCAAAGAGCTCTCCCAAGACCTTTGCAACATTATTGTTGCAAAACATATCAATGGAACTGGTTACAGATGCACTTCAAAACTTCAGAATCATCCCGCAAGCAGTATTGGAGCCATTATCTGCAAGTGGAAGAAACATCACTGCATCATCAACTGGCCATGCACAGGATCTCCTTGCAAGATTTCTGACCAGGAAGTCAGAAGGATAGTCAGAAGAGCCAAGGACCACTCTGAGAAAGCTCCAGAAAGATTTGGAGGCTGCAGGTAGTATTGTTACAGAGAAAATCATAGGTAATGCATTCCACCGCCATGGCCTCCATGCACGCTCATCCCACATGACTCTATTGCTGAAGAAAAACATGTCAAAGCTTGTTGAAAGCTTGCTACACAACATTTGAACAATCCTATGAAATACTGCGAGAATGTATTCTGGTCAGGCAAGAGCAAACTTGAACTTTTCAGATTTCATACTACACACCATATTTGGAGGAGAAATGGCACTGTGCATCACCCTAAAAATACCATACCAACAGTGAGTTTTGGAGGTGGTGGCATCATGGTGTGGGCTGTTTTGCATCTCATGGTACTAGCAGACTTCATACAGTTGAAGGAATGATGAATGGAGTCATTTTGTTCTGGGAGAATCTTTACATCCACCTGGATGATGAAGATGAGACATGGCTAGACCTTCCAGCAGGACAATGATCCAAACCATTCAACAAAGTAAGCTCTCAATTGGTTTCAGAGAAAGGAAATCAAGGCCCTGACTTCAATTCAATTGAACAGTTTTGGAAGTTAACTAAAGATCAGGATTCACAAGAGGGACCCCTGAAATCTTCAATATTAAAGGACTATCTGTTTAAAAGAATGGGCCAAACTCACACCAGAATACTGTGACTGATTAGTTTAATCAAACAGGAAATGCCTTGAAGCTGTCATTACGAATAAAGGCTTTTCCACAAAGTATTTAAGAAATTTCAGCAGGCGTGTTCAATACTTTTTTCCTGTGTCATTCCATTTTATTACACATAATTCTACCTATGGACATTAATGTTTTGGATTTTTTATATGAGTGGATTATCTCAGTTAATACGAATGTCTGGTGAAATGAAAATTTCATGCAAATAGCCTCATTGGAAGTATGCTTACTGAAAAAAATGTTGACGTGTCCAATACTTTTTCCCCGCTGTATGTGCTGGACAATACTTTGTCCACCGTTAGTGCTTATGTGCTGGAGCAAATCTATCCGATGTTCATCCTCTCCTGCTCTGCAGACAGTGGTCTTGAGGTGCTGGCGGTGCAGCGGGTGTCCAAGGCCCAGGCCTGGCAGCGTGCAGGCAGGGCGGGCCGAGAGGATTCTGGCTCCGTTTACCGCCTCTACACCGAGGACGAGTTTGACAATCTCGCCAATATGACCGTGCCTGAGATCCAGAGGTGAAGAGAGTTTCCAAACACACACAAAGCTTTTAAGGTGTACGTTGTTTGGAGTTTCCAAAAACGCCTCACACACAAAGCTTTTAAGGTGTACGTAGTTTGGAGTTTCCAAACACGCCTCACACACAAAGCTTTTAAGGTGTACGTTGTTTGGAGATTACTGGTTATGATAAGCCACAATGGTTTTAAAATGTTTTATGATAAGTTAGTTTGGTCAAGTTGGTCAACATAAGAGTTCTAGTGATTTTCTTGAGTGACTTTCACTGACTTTTCTTTTACATTAAATATGTATTTGAAGCAGTGCTTTGTTTGCCAGGCTTTTGTATGTAATTATTGTTAATATTGGATCGTTTTTTTCCCATGTAGATGTAACCTTGCCAGTGTGATGCTCCAGCTGTTGGCTTTGGGCATTCCTGATGTGCTCAATTTTGATTTTGTGTCAAAACCCTCCCCTGGTGAGGCAAAATACATTTCCTTAAGATCATTTAAAACTTTCCCAGCATGTTACATGTTACAGGCTTTATGGCATTATTATGGAGAATATCTTACTGTGTTTGATATAATATGCACTTTAGTAGTACTGTAGTAATTTTGTATTTGAAATGTGTGACGCCTTGTGCTGCATTTTAGAATCTTTGGTTTAACATCAAATACTAAGATGGTTTGATTGTGATTTGTACAGAGTCCTTGCGCATGGCAGTCGAGCAGCTGGAACTTCTCGGGGCTGTGGAGCGAAAGGATGACCAGGTGATACTGACCGTGCTGGGCAAGAAAATGGCCAACTTCCCTCTGGAGCCCAGATTCTCCAAGGTGAGAGTGTGAGAAAATGTTGGGTTACTCTGCTTTCTGATAACAGAGTGAGGTGTCTCACTATGGGAGACCAACTGCGGAAGCACCAATGACACTACGTCTGTCGAGGGTGTCTCCCATAGTGAGATACTGAAGGAATGTTTGAGAGAGGTGTTTTGTCTTTGAAAGCATCAAGACACTTAAGTAGCACAGAATATACCAGTTTTGATATGTCATATTGACAATGACCTTTACATTTATCTGTATTTGTTTCCTACCTCTTTTGTGTTTATGACTCAACTTGAAGAACTTAAATAGCACAACAAACACAACAACAGCAGCTATAAATAGACATAGCGGCTATAAATAATTATCATATTTTTTGGTAGTGAGAGCGAGTGTGAGTGAGTGTATGTGTGTGTGTCTGTGTATTGTCATATACAACCGTTGCTGATTCATGTGCCTTGGCTGCATGATGCTAATGGCAAAGATACTTTAGTTTAATGGTGCCCTGTCCACAGACCATCCTGCTGGCCCCTGAGTTCTCCTGCACGGAGGAGGTGCTGACCATCGTGTCCCTGCTCTCTGTGGACTCGGTACTCTACAATCCCCCTGCACGCAGGGAGGACGTGCTTTCTGTGCGCAGGAAGTTCATGTCCAGCGAGGGTGACCACATGACACTGCTGCATATCTATAGAGCATTCAAGAAAGTCAGTGGAAATAAGGTGGGTTGGCCACACAGTAGTGCTAGTGCCACATGTGCTTTTCTAGTTTCATAAATATTTAAAGCCTCCTAGTCTGCGTCGATGTAAATAACTCTATGCAAGATGGATCTGCTTCTAAAGCTGATTTTACTGTGTGTGCTATGGAACAGGAGTGGTGTCGGGAAAACTTTGTCAACAGCAGGAACATGGGGCTAGTCGGTGAAGTCCGTGCCCAGCTAAGGGACATCTGCATCAAGGTACAAAGACCTTGTCACTTGTCATGGTGTAGCTGTATTTAAGGAGAGCTCTGGCCATTTTCCACGCAGATCTCTGTTTCTCGAGTTCACCGAGTACTATTGGTAGGGGAAAAAAAACAATGAAAAAATCGGCTACAGTGCTACACTTTTGGGGCATCTTTAAAATCCCCCCACAGTGTAACACCTCGAGAAACAGATCTATGTGAAAAATCGTGTTTTCCTTTAATGCCTGTGAACAAAACTTTAAACAGTAGAATTTAGTGTTGTGTAATGTACTGGATTATATTTATTAAATTATTCATGTAAGAGGCCTAGGATCTTTTTGTTGGGGGGGGGGGGGGGTAGTAAATATTCAATTTTTAATGATGTAGCAAAAATGTCATCCTATGCATGCAAACTTAATGTTTTATAGCAATGAAATAAAGATGATGTTATTCAGCACAGTATCCTACTTTTTTCCTAAATTACATACAAGGATAACAAGGATACAAGGAAGTTTATTGTCACATGCATATAGTTACTGGAAGTAAGAAATGCAGTGAAATTATGTCTGGTGTCAGCCTGTTTGTGCATTTATGAGGGGGATGAAAAGTGCAGTAGAAGAGGGATTTAGTAGATTAAGTGGCAAGGGCTGCATAATAAAGGTGGGGGAGGATTGGGATTGGGGGGGGGGCACCAACAAGGAGCACCCAAGAGCAATGCATGTGATCACATCTACAATTGTACCTCTATTCAGAATGCCACAGTAAGATGTTTGGTCTGCCCTCATTAATGCATCCATCCTGTAACTTTGCCCCTTCTCGACAGCTGGGGCTGAAGTTGGAGTCGTCTCAGGCTGACCTGAGTAACGTCCGCCGGTGCCTGGCCCACGGCCTCTTCACCAACGCTGCCGAGCTCCAGCCGGACGGCAGCTACGTGGCCCTGGATACCCACCAGACCGTGAGCATCCACCCGTCCTCCGTCCTGTTCCAGGGCAAGCCGGCATACGTGGTGTTCAACGAGCTGCTGCACACCTCACGCTGCTACATGAGGGATCTGTGCCTGGTGGACGCAGAGTGGCTGCAGGATGCCGCCCCGGAGTACTTTCGCCGCAAGCTCCGAGCAACTAAGAGCTAGTGTTCGCCACAGGAGGGCGCCATAACCACAGTTTCAGCTAACCTCACCTAAAAAAACTGCTTTCCCAATGCAAGTAAGAGAAGGAGAGGAGTGTACATAGAAACACAGACTCAACTAAGCATGATGCTATGGTTTTCCTCACTGAAAAAAAGATTATGGCTTTGCAAACATCTGAAAAAGATTTTTTCCCTTGAAAAAATGGCATAAAACGGCAAATGTTTTGAAAGTCACTTTTCCCCCCCTTTAGATTCAAATAGTAATTTGCAGGGACATAAACTTCTGCTTACCCTGTCACAGTTTACATATTCAACACTTTAAGAACTGGTTTTGTATTCTTCAGCTTATCGCTGTCAGAATACCCCTAAAGAGTCCTGACTGGGAACAGCCTCAGTTTTGGAACTTTTGGAACCAACTTGAGCATACTTTTACAGTCACCTGTATTTCAGTTTTCACCTGTGAAGAACCATTTTCACCTCCCCAGAGACGTTTTTTCTTTTTGTTAGAAGGTCCTACAATAGGTTTTATTTATACCTCAGAACCTTCCTGCCTGAGGAACATTTTTTCAAGCGCACGTTGAATGAGAGATTCCATGTTGTATTCTTTGGAATGTTAGATGTTTAGCGTCATCTTAGTCATCAAATGCATGTGACTGAGCACTAGATAAAAGAACCGAAGGTATTGAGTACCATAAAACATAACAGGACCTGTACATAGATATGCTATGCATGTAAAATAAAAATATGGCCACTCAGGTTTTTGATACATTAAATGGAATGTATCATAAATTAAAATGTAATCACAAAGCTTTGGAATTGGAATAGTTTTTAGTTGTGGAGATGAACAGTACATTTTAGATCTTGAACAGTACATTTTAGATCTTGAAGAGCTTTTGAAATTTTACTTTAGTCTCTGTCATATTAACAGGCAGTGCAGCATCCATGTTTCACTGCATCTTCACAGTGCCATAGGACAGGATGGCAGAATTCACATGGAGATGGTAACAGAGGAATAATGTTTTAAGATACAAAAGGTAAAATGCAGAATTGTATTTCATGTTTGTTTTCACTGTGGCAGAGAGGATGTTTTAAATACCAAGAAAAGGAAATTAAATATTGTACTTTATATGGAGGGAATTCACTTTGTGCTCTCTAAACTGCTATGATATTTTGAGGATTAGGCCTTCACGCACTTTGTGGAAGATTTTCTAAGAGGAAGTGCATGTTTGAATTATTCACAATGTTGCCATTATACTGAATGTGTTATTTAAATTCAAAACAATGTTTCTAATTAAAACTTTGATAATGACACGTGTTTTAATTGGGCGAATATTTGCTCTGTCTTTGTCTTTGACTACACTTCCCATAAGGAAAAGCGGCAGTGATCATATTGTACTTCCGGGTCCGAGGTTGAAGTTGAAGTTATGAGGTCATTGTGCCCTTTCCAAACCAACACACGTGTGTATAATAGGCTGGTCTTTCGTTGTGTGAGGTGCGACAGTGAAGTAGGCTTGAAACGGTCGGAATCAAGCTATAATCATGCTGAAATCAATTTCACGCGCAGTTAGTATCGCTACACGACTTTCAAACAAGACCGCAACAGCGTCTGCCACACGTACGGTAGAACCGCTCGTAAGGTCTATATTATGTGTGCCGAACTCGGCACCTATCCGGCCTTTCACCCGCTCTATTTGGATGATGTGCAATAATGGAGCTACGTCGGGGAGCAGAACAAGACTTTTCACATCCAAAGGGTTTCTTCCATCAGCATCCTGTGGATGTGGAGGGCTTCATACAGAAGGTAACTTTAATTGACACCACAGTTCCCAAAGAGAAACGAGACGGTGAGCTGAGCTAATGTGGATTGCTAACCTAGTAAGCTAACTTGGCCTTAAAGCTGTCAAAATGGTGATATTGGTTGGTTCAATAGGTTAATATTAGCAAATAAACGGAGTAGGTTATGCATGGTGTCAACACCTTGTTCGATAAATAGTAGGCCTAATGCTAGAACAACTTCCTGTACCACGGTACTCTTTTATGTCCTGTGATTTGGTCATTAACTTCGATCAGCGTCAACCTCATGCTGTCCTATGTTTAAGTTGGTTTATGCAGGTCAGGTTTCACAGTATGGCATCAGCTTTAGTGTAATGAAAGCGTTTGAATTCAGTCTTGGCCAAATGCATGCATGGAGGTATTTTGTCTGTATGTAACATTAGCTGAAAGCTATAGGGCACATGCCTTGGCAACATGTGACCTTGAGTCTGACGAATAATGTAACCCTCGGAATGAAGTACTGTTTCATCATCTCTGACTGTAATCATTCATCACTTCTTTTGAAGGCCCTTCGTTCTGATTCAGACCTTGTATCTTACTAGTTATGTTCTCTACTACTGTAGTTTTGATGTGAGATATATTGTCAGGTAAGTATCAAATTGGTCGTGGACTAATTAATTGCAGATTATCTCTAGTCACACTCAGATGAGGCCTGATCTTGTTCGTGATTTATGTAATTTCAGTATGCCCTTACTCCATGCAAAATCATTGTTTCAGGTGACAAAGCCTTTGGAGAGTTTCTAAACGATGAAATCAAAGAGGAGAAGAAAATTCAGAAAAACAAGGCACTCCCCAAAATGTCTGGAGGATGGGAGCTTGAATTAAATGGCACAGAGGCTAAACTTGTTAAATCCCTTTCAGGAGAAAAGTAAGTTATAGGAATTAACATTGTTAACCACTGTTTGATCCGCTGTTTTGTAGGGGTGGCACGGTTCGGTTTTAGGTTCACTGTTTTCGGTTCTATATGGTGGTTGTTTTTTTTTTTTTTCTTTTAATCTTTATCACTTCAGCATATGATGGCTTAATTGTCCACCATTTAGGCTACAGTATTAGTATAGTTATATCATGTAATCATGCACAACCTGAAAGAATTTGACTTGATTTTAAGCACATAATTGAGACAGATAGATAGATAGATAGATAGATAGATAGACTTTATTGATCCCCCAAGGGGAAATTCAAGGTCTCGGTAGCATACAGAGACCTTTAATCTCTGAGGAAAGGTGAGATTTTGATACAGCAAGAGTGAAGACATTGAAACATGCTTGTCATTTATTTGCCAAAAAGTAGAATGTGTTATTGCCATCTATAGGAACTTTGTGCCTTTTTAGCACACGAAGATTGACTGAAATATTACGAAATATTTTATTTCTACACATAGCGTAGCCTATCCGAGCTATGCAAGATAGCTTCTAGGCTACCACATAAGTGACAAGTCCTGTAAAGGCACATTTCTCTCCTGTCTCTGCCGAATCTGAACGCTCCTCTAGTTTCTCTCAACAGGGCTATTTGCTTACTGAAACTGAACGTTAGATCTTCCATGTGAGGAGGACCCAGCACACATTTTAATGATATTTTATTTTCGAGGGCTTTTGAGATCTGGGGTTATTACCGTAAATTACAGTAAAATTACAGTAAAAAATAATTATTATTAGCCTACTACACGTCTCCCCTGCACACATGAGAGTTCATCAGAGCCGTGCCACTGGAGAAGGGGCCGCTCATATAGCACACTCCCCTTAATTATTTCAAATATAGACTTGGTTGCGACTTCCAAACAGTTTTTGTGAGTGCTACATTGTTATTTGGGAAACTGCGAGTAAGGGGCTGCGACCGCACAGACCAGACTGCTGAAGTGCCGCAAGGTATATTTACTCACAATATTCAGACTGGCCCAAAACGTTAACGGCCCAGCGGGAATCTTCCCAATTAGCCACTCCAGGCCTGCACTAACATAATGAACACGTCTTGCACACAGTCATAGTTCTATCTACCGTTTGCTTGCCACTGTCATCAAAGGTAAACTTAAATCCAAAATGTCACACACCAAACTTATGCGATGCTGGTGCATCCTCCAACTGTGGGCTGCCTTCACTATCTCTCCCACTTGTCATTTCTACACATGACCGGCAGCGCTCCACACCTCCGCTTTCACGTGAAAGGGGAAAACAACAATCTGAGGTCACATGGGCATGAGGCTACATTGCATGGCATGAACCGTCAACACCGTATGATGCACACATGCTCCAAAACGAGACAAGTAAACCGAACAGTTCTTTTTTTTTTCATTAACCGTGCCACCGTACTGTTTTGGTATGGCCATTGCAATTATTTGTGCAGTTGCTCTCCTCACTTCAGTCTGTCATGTTGTGGTCTTTTCTTTCAGAGTGACCATAACTTTCAATGTCAACAACAGCATCCCTCCCAATATGGAGGAGGATCCAGAGCAGGGACAGAAACCTGCAGACAATGAGGTAGTCGAATCTGTAATTCACTGTAATAATCTAGGCTATGTTACACACACCATTTCATTTTTAAAAATGTGTTTCTCTTACTTTTGTACCAGCCGGAAATTGTATCAACACCCAACTTTGTTGTGGAGGTGACAAAACAGTCAGCAAGTCAAGCCTTGGTGTTTGACTGCCACTTCCCTGAGGATGAGGCAAGTCTGCCTGTCTTAAAATGCATACTTCTGAGTCTGCCTTTGTCAATGCAACTGTGGAAATATCAGCTACATTTGATACTGCTTCGTCCTACGTTTGAACACACAGAGTTTGGACATACTAAACTGAGAAGTTCTCCTCTATCTTCTTGAACAGGTTAGCCATGGTGAAGGTGAGGAGGAGAGTGATATTTTTGCCATTCGTGAAGTTAGTTTTCAGCCAACGGGGGAAACTGACTGGAAGGAAACCAGCTACACCCTCAACACAGACTCTTTGGACTGGGTAAGGGTCTACTTACTGTCTATCACTGTTTCTGTTGGCCAACCAGTTGTTAGATAAACATTCAGAGCAGTAATGTTGACCTGGTTTACAGTGTTACATAGAATGTTTTCCTTTTTACAAATACTCTGAATGTGTACACATGTACTCTATATTTTTTTGCCGATATTTGGACATTTGTTTTCCCCTCTAAAATGTAGGCTAACACTAATAATAGTTGAGAAATGTTGTGTATCTTAACAAAAACATGTATTGAACATTAATGATCTCTTTCTCCAATATGCATGTTGTGTCTTCACTGCACTTATATAGCCTACTTTAAATAAAAACAATGTATACACTGTAGGCTATATTGAATAAATGAAACGGGTAATAAAAAAAAAAACTATACTTTTAGATGATCGTTAGTCATTTTCTTGTATAGTATCTTAATCTTCAAGACATATACTTGCATTAGTCCATGGACATTACAGTTTAATAGGCTACATTTTGGAAAAGGAAAAACAATAATGATTGAGTGCTTTATAGTTAATAGTAGGCCTAGTCGTATAAAGCGTAAATAATTTAAACTACCTTCCCAAAACGGTTCTGCAACGTGCTTTTTATTTTTTGTTATTATGTTTGTTGGCAGACACTTACCAACCAAACAGACATAATCTAGTGGTCACAACAACAAACAACAAAAAGAAAACTTTGTTGAACCCATAGCCTGCATACAACATTTAATGAGGAAGGTAACTGCACGTAGTAATGTGCACTTTGTTGCTGGACATTTCAACAAATTGCTTGAGTTTCCGTTAAGTTGCATTAGAAGGGACATTGTCAGCATCAACACTAATAAAGTGTCATAATTTTCTTTGGTAATTAGACATTGAGACACTTTGCCATTGCAGCCTTTGCCTCATGAAGGAGGATAACAGCCGTTAAAGTACACTCAGCAGCAGCTCCTAAACAGTAACTCAATTGCTTTGTTTTTTTCAAAGTAACAGCAAATATCACAGATATAGGCTTGTAGTGATTGTGCTGTTTTGCAATCTAATAATTGAGGTGAAATTGTGCAGTTTCACCAGCATATATACGATGTTGTGTATGCACAACACATTCATATTTGGAGCTCCTATGAGCATGTCTGTGCCAGCATACACCATCAGGGGGAAAAACAAGACGCAATTTAAATCTAAGAGCGGTGTTTTGAACTCTCTAGGCCCTGTATGACCATCTGATGGACTTCCTTGCTGACCGTGGAGTTGACAACACCTTTGCTGATGAGCTGACGGAACTCAGCACTGCGCTGGAGCATCAGGAGTACATCAAGTTCCTGGAGGATCTCAACGGATTTGTAAAGTGCAACTGATGTGAAAGGCCCTTTTTAGGGTTTCTGTACGTTTCCCAATGTAAAGCTACCACCCCTTAATTATTGTTGAAAAGAGGAATGAAGTCGTAGTGTTATTTTTTATTACACTGAAGTTATTAAATTTGTGCCCTTGTTCTTGGAAGCATTCTTGTTGACAAGCCTCTTCTTCAGTTCACCTGTTTAGCACACACTTAATATTAAGATACATCAGAATTCATCCTGTTTTCAGGGACATGTATGAGTGACTAAACTGAACTGAAGTGAGTTAAAGTGAAGTGCTATTCACATGACATTTCTTGGCAGGAGGCCTTTTCGGCAAATCCAAAAGTGCCAACCAGGCTGTTTGTGAACTGGCCTTAGGAAGGCATGCACTTGGAGCCAGGTGGTTTGGTAATGGTCAACTGGTTTAAATAACAATAGGGAGTAAAAACAATGGTTGGTGTAGTTATACAGCCAAAGTGAAGGGAGTCATCTTGTTTTGTGCACAGGAAACATGAAATCACTTTCCATTCCATTACAAGATGAAAAACGGTAATTTTATTCTTACAAACACTCTACATAAGTATTGGATTCTAAAGTCCATAAGAATCGTGTTAATTTATACAAGCAGCAATCTGCTTCTGGTTTTATCATGTCTTAAAGAATGGAATGACTTATAATTGATTAATTGAATAAAACACTTCTCTAACAGGAAAATGACAATACCCATGATTCTCTTGAATTAACAGTTAATTCGTTTGAACGTGTGTGGACATCCATAATATAAACATGACCGGCCATTAGAAATGAATAGGTAAGAAAACCTGTCAGCGTATAGTATTGAGTCCAGGCACATACCTATTATACAGTATAATAATAGTTGTTTTACCTGTGGGAGGAGGGAAGAATAATCCTTGTTCCAAACTGAAATCCAGCCCTGAATTTGATGTTTTCCTCAATTTGGCCACTAGGGAGATGTGTCCACCTATTTACAGTGGAGTTTTCTATGGGACCACTGTTAAAAGTGCCACTGAGATGGGAAGAGCAGGTTGACAGAATTTGGTTTCTTTTCAGGGCGAAAGAAAGATATGGCACTATCATTTAAAAGGTAGGCTGTAGGCACACAGGCCTACTCTAAAAGACAACTATGCTCTTACAAAACTTGAACCCCATTGGAATTCTCCATGACATGCCCTGCTGCATAGTAGTGTATCTGGAGCGGAGGGTATGCTATCTAATGGAGAGGATTGTAGGCTATGTAAACTAGTCAGACTGCAGTTAGGTTATACAGTTGGTAACAAAAACAGTCCACCAATTTTAGAATAGGCCCAAATATCAGTCTATTATTATATTCAGCTGTTCCAACGACATATCAGCCACACAGATAGCCTACAGTGGGCCATGGGAGTCAACAGAACACGGCTACTTGTGTTCACAGTCAAATTGGACTGATTTACATTTTTTTTCTCTCTTTAAAAAATATTGTTCATTTTATTCTGACTACCACGAGGCTCCATGACTTTGTTAACACATGGCATCTGAACACACAAAACAAATGATAATTTTCCTAACAATTTGGGTGTTTTATTTAACTTTAGAATACTCGTGTGTATTCCCAGTCAAAAATGACTGGCCATTAGAAATGAATGGGTGAGAAAATGAGTCCATAAAACTGAGTCCAGGCACATACCTACTGATCAGAAGGACTGTGTCTGTGATTCTGTACATTCACACATACACACAAACACATCCTCACTCCCCATCTTTGCTTCTATGCCAGCCCCCACTAGAACCTTTCCCCAATAGTAGGCCTATCTTCCCCTTTAGTATGAGCTCAGGTCAATGAGGCCGGCAGGCCATAAATAGCGAATAGAAGTTCAAAACTAGTAATATCCAGTAGAACTTAATTTGATACAAAGGTTTATCACAACATTAGATGATAATATGTCTTACTATGGATTCATAATAAGTTAAAATGCAGTGGTCATTTTTGAACTCAAACTAGTAGGCCTAAACATGAAACGAATACAACAGGAGGGTTAAAATCTGACGATGGCCTAAATGTTTCAGTCTATCCTCAGAGAAAGCCTCCATGCAATAACACATCAGACCATTCGAGAACATGTTTGACAGTGTCATTGGTGGTAGTACTGTATATGGTCACACGAGGTCGTGTAAGCCTTAAGGTCCCGGCTGATCAATTGCTCAAGTACTTTTAACAGCTGAACGGGGAGGTGTGAGTATTCTAGTCTATCCCATAGTTGCAATGGCCAAAGTGGACAAAATGTCTCCGAAGTTTTCTGAGCACTCGAAGGAAAACCGGCTGCCTGATTCAGAATCGGATTCCGACCCTGAAGACGACCCCTTGGCAAATGTTGGAGTCGGACCGAACTTTGGGTCGGTTTTGCGTTCACAGGTTATTCATAGCGGACACTTCATGGTGTCCTCTCCCCACAGTGATGCCACTCTGCGCAGACGGAAAAGTGTCGTGACCGACTTCGGCACTGTAAACAAGACTGGGTTTCAAACTTACAAATTTGGTCCATTCAATTCTGGGAGCCTTAGCATCGACCCAACGCTCACACGTTTGTTTGAATGCATGACACTTGCATACAGGTAATTCACTGGTCTTTTTTCAAACAGCCTATTGCAAAGCATTGCAAGTATTTTTTTCACCAATCTGTCACGTATGATTTTAAACCTGGTAGACTTCAGTTCAGTTGTGGTTGCCTAAATAGCCTAGCCTACAGGATTCTTTTTTATTGTCACTGACTTGTGTCATAGCCTAGCCTACCTTGTGTAGCCTGCACAATTAATGTGTTCAAGGTTAGCATTGTTTAAAAAAAATACATGGAGAGATAGGCTATTCACATTTCATACTGATTTATCTTTGGAAGTTGATGCTGTAATGTTGACTGACAAGTCACTAATATCAGCATGCAAATGCCTTAACATGTTCAAAGGGGGAAAGAATACACATAGGAAGTAATCTGGACTTTGGATAGAATTGGCACTGTAGCAGTCAGTTGAGGGTTACAATGTAACTGAGCCAGGATAAGAAAACACAGTTCCCAAAGGCCCCCTACCCTGTCTTAAGAGATTGCTCCATTTTGCAACGGATGACACTTTTTTTTGTAGTGTCTCCCCTCTATCCTATTTATGTTGTGTAACAGACATTGGTGTTGGTGTCTATGACTGGTTTCAATTCCATTCTCTCCAGCTGTTTTCCATGTTAAGTTGTATCATGCGATATACAAGATAAGTGCACTGTAAAATGGGCTTGCCGGGAACAGTAATATTTCAATATGGGTAGTTCAAGGCATTTATATTTATATTGACTGACAGGAATAGCTGTAATATAAAAAGTAATTGTATCTCATGGTACCTAGTGGATCTAATCTGTTGCCTTGTTTTTGAGTTAACTGGTCAGAAATTTCTCATATGCAGCTTGGTATTTCTACAAAGACTAAACCGACTTTACAGCAACCTGTATGCATATGTGTACAAAATGTCCATGTTTTTGTAGTTATGATGCCTCAGTTGTGCAGACAAAGTAAATGTAGCTGAGCTGACACATACAGATGTAGAAATAATAAATAATAAATGTTGGAGTGCGTTTGTAATGTAGGTATACGCAGACATCCATAAATGCATACATTCAGAAGATGCATTCATGAATGTTATCAATTCATGCATAAAGACATTTTGCTTGCAATCATTAGAGGTTTTAATCATTCTGACTGACCCATGATGAATAAACAAGCTCACCCAGGTCAATCAAGCGAGGGCTTCCTTTATTTAATCTACCTTGTAATGTGCTGCCTTTGCTCCTTTGGATGAGAACACAAGTGTTTTTCTCCCTTGTTTTTGCTCTTTAGGTATATACTGTAACCCCTGGAAAATGATTCACTTGGCCTCTTAGCAACCCAGGGAAGACATGTCTGTTTTGCCTCATGTTTGTTCAACATTTGACACTGTGAAAGCATGGTTAGCAGCATCAACATAAAAGAGTGGGGCTTTTAGTAGCCTGATTAATGGAGACCCAATCACTTAACTTAGCAGGATGTGACAAAGTGACTAATTCCAGGCCATAGTCAGTTCGAAGGCTGTTTGACCTAGACATGCCATGGGACATAGAAAAGAAAATAGATAATGATATGGTATCACTAGGTCTCTTGTTTTCTCACCTCAACAATGCATTCATCTGCTGTGCAGTTTGCTACATCTGGAGCTTTAAAATATATAAAAGTGGAGCTAAACTTTGGGATTTGTATGTTCACCCCTCACTGTTTTGCTGATTAACCCTGGCCACCTCTGGAACTTATACAGTATAAATGTGAACTTTGGCCCATTTTGTAATCACCAAGATATTTATTATGCAATTGTCTGTTCTTGTTTGTCTCAGTGGAAAGATTGTTTCTCCGAAATGGAAGTCTTTCAAAGGTCTTAGGTTGCTGTGGTGGGACAAGATTCGCCTGAACAACGGCATATGGAGGGCCTGGTTCATCCAGTGTGAGTGTGGGCCTAGTGACATGCTTCCTACACCAGGGGCTAACTCTCATGCCATACTGTAGCGTTGCCTGATAACCAACAAATGAAGCTTTGTCTCACAGAGACCGATACACGCTCTCCATAAAAACACAGTTGCAAATAAATATATAAGTTGCAATGATTGTGAAATGTCAAAAAGGAAACATCTGAAAAATCCACTTGTGAAGAATGGACTAATATGTCACATTAATCCTGTATTTTGTCCAGTTGTTGGTCTTTTTTTTTATTTGTAGTATTGTATTTGAGTATACTGCAAGACCTCTCTTCTCATGAGTTGATAAGATAAGAAGATAAGTTGAGAGGCATCAGGTCATGTTTTCATTTTGTTGATGCGTCTTTAGATGTGGAGAAAAGGAGGAACCCAGTATGTGGTTTTGTTACTCCACTGGAAGGACTGGAGGCTGACGCCCATCGCAAACCTGAGGTGAGCTCTGCCACTGAAAACAAAATGACATAACTACAGCGGTCCCTGTGACCCACTGTTGCATCACATACACTCCTGAACTAGAGGTCAAGCACTTTCCAGCAGAAATCACAGACATGATCTGTGACTGAAAGACAAACCAGATACCAACAAGCCAAACATATATAAATTGACCAATTTTTTTTTTCCTTAGACAAAAAGACAAAGGTTACTGGACACTCTGACCAACATTAAAGGGCCAATGCATGATGTATGTTTTCTGTTTTCACTGACACAACTGATCCATCTGTATTTGTGTTTGAAGGCAATTGTTTTGGAGGGAAACTACTGGAAACGTAGGATTGAAGTGGTCATCAAGGAGTACCACAAGTGGAGAATCTATTACAAGAAGAGGGTGAGCTCATCAACATATTTGACAGTTGACATTTACAGTGTGATATGTTTGGTTTTGATTTCTGATAAATGTCTTCAAAGCACATGCTTTAATGATTTAGATTAGATTAGATAAGATTAGATTCAACTTTATTGTTACTGTGCCGTATAAACACAGAGCCAATGAAATGCAGTTCATCTAGCCAGAAGTGCAAAAAAACATAGTTATTTAAAAAAAGAAAACTATGAAAAGAAAGTGCAGTTATATAGACTTAGAGTCCTACCACATGGCTGTGTTATACAGTATACAGTAAATTACTTAAATGGTGGGCAAGAGAGTGCTGACAATCTGTTGGGCAGTTTTCACCACCCGCTGGAGAGCTTTTTGGTGCACTGCAGACTGAGATGCAGTTTGTGAGAATGCTCTCAATGGTACAACGGTAAAGGTCCACAAAAATCCTGGAACCAAGGTGAACTTTCTTAAAACTCCACAGGAAGTCGAGGTGCTGGCGTGCCTTCTTGATAACGGTGGAGTAGTTTAGGGACCAAGTGAAATCATCGGAGATGTGAACCCCTAGGAATTTGAAGCTTGATACACACTCCACAACATTTCCGTTGATGTTTGGGGGGGTGGGGGGTGTACATGTGTGTACATACACCACGAGGCACCACAATCTCCTCTGATCAAGCTACCACCGTGGTGTCAAATGCAAACTTGATTATGGTGTTGGAGTCATTGACAGGAACATAGTCACGGGTAAATACTGAATAGGGAGTATAGAAGAGGGCTCAGTGCACAGCATTGTACCACACTGATGTTCTTGATTAAGAGTGGTGGAGAAGAGGTTGTCAAACTTACCAGACTGTGGTCTGTTAGTCAGGAGGATGACGCTGCAGAGTGATGTGCTGATACCAAGCTGGCTGAGTTTTGAGATCAGCTTGGAGGGATAATGGTATTGAATGCTAAGTAGAAGTCAATGAACAGCTTTCTGACATAAGAGTCCAGGTGGGTCAGGGCAGTGTGGAATGCAGTAGAGATGGCGTCCTCTATTGACCTATTAGTGTGGTCAGGGATGGGTATTATTTATGATGCATGTATTTAAAATACGTATTTCAAGAGAAATAGAAGGGAACAGGCAGGCAGGATTTCAGGTGTGAGAGAGCATTTTTCAATGATGGGAGTGAGTGGAATAGGGGAGAAGTCAGTAAGGAGTTAACTTTGATACATATATCATTTTCAACTCAGATACATTATGGCATCTTAGATTCATTTAGTCTAATTCTTTTTCTATTCCAGCTACAGAAAAACAAAGATGGGCTTCTGCCAATGCTTCCAAAGGTAAGGCATCCCCAGTGTAAACAACAGCACCCTTTTGCATGCCAACCAGTATGACCATCACGGACGGTGACCCAATGTGGCCCAGTTTTCCACTCAGGACCTGATTTGAGGTCAGAGGTCACTGCCTCTATCAGGTGTCTATGTGTGTCCTCCACGCTCCCCCACACTCCCATCTGGCCCGTGTGGGTTTAGTGGATTCAGCAGCCTGTCCTGACCACTTAAATCTCCCCCATGTCCAGATTAAAGCACCCCGCTGCAGCCCGTGTCCCCGCTGGCGTGTTTGCTTTTTGTAGGCTAGGAGTTCAGTTCATGTTTGCTGTGGTCCTCTGGGTTGTCTATTAATAGAATTCGCTCAGACTTTGCTTTTTTGTGCTCGCACGGTGACAGTGGCAGTTTACAAATGATAAACATTTTTGCGTCACAACGTCCACTACCTTGGTGTCAGTCATGTTATCCCCTCACTGACAGCAGCCCTCCTCCCTGTGCAGCGCTGCCTCGGCTTAATGTCACGCTAATCAAATGTGACCCACTTCTGACTCACCTGCTTTGTGCGTCCAGCATACAGTCTTTCTGTATTTCTGTGTGAATGTTAATGACTTTCAAGCAGATTTTCAGCTTAGGTGCATGTGTGTGTGTATGTGTGTGTGTGTGTGTGTGTTCGTGTGTGTGTGTGTGTGTGTTCCTTCATAATGGTTGTGTGAGAGAGTGTTCCGGGGGAACTCTTTATTGAATGACGTATGTGCAGGCTGCCAGTCACACTGACTCTACATGTGCATCCTTCTCCCATTCAGTCTGAATGAGAAGCCCCTTCTGGACCCCTCTGAGGGTCAGCATGTGTCCTACAATGTCCAAACTCACTGACAAATACACACCTGGCACCATGACCTCAGCAAAGGTTATCTGGTCAGGGAGTTCAGAGCTCATATTTTCGCTGACACACTGTGCAAAGCAAAAAAGGAAAATACAATTATTGAACTACAGTACATATAATTATTTCACTCTGAAATACTGTATGTATCCAGTCAATTCATCTTGCTTATGTGTCATTATGTAGCAAAAGGAGCAGTAATGAGCAGTAATAGCCCTAATGTGGCGTTGGCTTACCCGCTTTATTGGAACAGAGCTCTGTGAAGAGGGCAACCAAGGTGGGAAGATGATCACCTCTAATAGAGCACACACTAATGGCGCAACGGCAACCTCTGATGCTTGCCTCTCATAACAACCCCCCCATTTGATTTTGACCCCATTCTGACTCTGAAACAAGGCGTGAAAATCAGCTCTTCATTTTGCACAAGCAGTTAAAAAGCCCTCTCTTTGTCCACTACTACTCTGTGCCGCATTATAGTCAGGGGGCCAATTCTGAAAAGGGCTACTGTTAAGACTTTTGCGGACATGTTTTGGTACAAGCTGTCACCATATGTTTTCAGTTTCAAGTGATGGTAAGTTTGATACCATAGATTTAATAGCGACCCATTCAGGCCAATAATAGAGACAGCATGACTTCACCTAAAGATCCATCAGCTGCTCTAACTAGACAAGGAAATAGTTAGGGTTTAAGTAGCAGATAGCTACTGACGCAGCCATGCAGAACAGTGAAACACTGCAAAGTCATAATATTCCTGCTTATCTCTAAATACATAGTCACACACAGATATACACAGGGACAGTAAAGATATCATACAGTCATTACATAGAATCATACTTTTAGTATCAAAGTGACCCACTAATGAGAAATGCAGAACATTAAACCACATATTGGAATATTGGGCATAATGGATATGCATAGTGGAATATTCCACTTTCTCTTAGAAGACACCCATATATTAGGGTTGTTGTCAAGCTGATTTGTTGTGTGTGACTTGTACAAGCAATTTTAGGTTTTCTGCTCAACACGACATGCCAACATATCTCCATAACCACAAGGACCATATACATAAAAAAGGTATCAAATAAAAGTTAACATGCATGGGCTGTCTGCAGATGTGTCAGAATCAACATTTATTGTACAGTGTAAGAGACAACAGAACTAGAACATGAAAAAAACATTCTCTGCCTAAAGAGAACCAGTTTTCAAAATGAATATCAGCTTATCTCAAAACCTCTATCAATCAGTACCCCTATCTATGGGAATGAGTCAAGCCAAGTTTAAAGCTTGTAGGGAGAGACAGTGCAATGCTGCACAAGTTATAATACTTTAATGTCAAGGCAGAAATGTAGAACTGTAGATGATGGTCTATGGTGCTATAGAGGTACTGCTCTCTCACTTCTTTAGGGTTACACTCTTAAAACGATTGTGTTGTCCCTATCTAGACACAGAGATGTGTTAAAAAACAATGCAAGTTTCGTTGTTTTCAACGCAAGTTGTGTTATTTTCAACACATATTGTGTAACAAATAAAAAAGGAAACAACACAAACTGTGTTGTCCCTATCTAGACACAGAGATGTGTTAAAAACAACGCAAGTTGTGTTGTTTTCAACACATTCCTTTTAAGAGTGTAGGGATTAGTAACTAGTTAGTAGTAATAACTATGTAATAGTCATATGGCAAAGGTATGTTTTTCCCCATCCAAGCAGTGGCACTCAGGTAGGCAGAAGTCCTGGTCAGGGACACAAAAGAAGAGTTTACTAGTCAAACTGCGTGCGAAATTTGATCTTAAAATAGCTTAGAATATCGCAATTTTCTCGCAATGCCAATGTGTTATAGCCTACATAATTCATGCTGCGCCTACAGTACTGTCACAGGTCGCCCAGCAGGGCCTATTTTCCTGTTGCTAACATGAATGAAACCCCCTAGGCTACTGCGCTATCTACCTACATTGTGTAGGCTACATAGTGTAAACAACAGAAGAGCATTGTCAAGACCTTGTGACTGTTACTCTGCAGAACCAAACTCTTGCAATACTGCCGAGACATATGCCCACCAATGAATACCCCATGATATAGTGGAAGGCCAACAAGAAGAAATACATGTATCCTCACCTGGCAAAGTTAGCAATCTCCTACTTGAGTGTGCCTGCGACTTCTGTGCCATCCGAGCGGGTGTTCTCTGCAGCTAGACTACCGGTAATAGGTTGTGCTCACGTCTCCTCCCTGAACATGCTGACATGCTTATTTCTTTTTTTTTTAACAAGAATATGACATGCCTAACTGTAAGGCTATGAATAGTTACACTGATCTAAACTAATCCACATTGGCTTTCACTTTCCGAAACAGGGCACAGCGAACATCATGGATTGAAGTACTTTGTGCTTCATCCTCCACAGCTTTGGTTAGCCAGTGGTAAAGTAGGAGTAGGAGTAGGAGTTCTTTCCAGAGTTTGGGACCAATGACTGCAAAGGCACGATCCCCCCTACTCTTTAATCTTGAGGAAGGAGTGGCTAACAATAGTGGTTGGTCAGATGACCTCGTTGATCTCATGGGTGTGTGTGGATGTAGGAGATCTGCTATGTAGGGAGGAGCCAGTCCTTTCAGAGATTTAAAAACAAATAACAGCATTTTAAAATGTATCCTAAAGCACACAATGAAGCCAATGAAGAGCCTTAAGAACTGGAGTGATGTGCTGTCGTCTGTGTGTTCTGGTCAGGAAGCGTGCCGCAGTGTTCTGAACTAGTTGAAGTCTTGACAAGGAGGAGCAACTAAGACCAGTGTAGAGTGCATTGCAATAGTCAAGGCGGGATGTAATAAAAGCATGTGTGGCAGTCTCAAGGTGACCAGTGATAAAAAAGGTTTGACCCTTGATAAGAGTTTGAGATGGAAAAAACTGCATCTGACTACATTACTTATTTGTTTCTCCAGTTTGAAGTCAGAGTCAAAAATCACACCTAGGTTTCTTACAGAGTCTTTATCAAAAGGACGCAGAGGGGCCAAGTCCAGACTATTTTTACAGGCCTTACTGGGTTTACATAGTAAAACGTCAGCTTTTTTTTAATTTAAATTTATTAAGTTTAAGGACATCCATGCTTTAATGTCCTCAAGGCAGTCTAAGAGCTTTGTACTGTAACTGACTGGGAGTTTTTGAGATTGAGTGGAATGTATATCTGGGTATCATCTGCATAGCAGTGGAAAGAGATGTTATATTTTCTTAGAATGGAACCCAGTGGCAGAAGGTAAAGGGAAAAGAGGATAGGGCCAAGGACTGACCCCTGAGGGACCTCATAGGGGAGGGGTGCTGAGGAGGAGGTGTATTCTCCAATGCTGACAGAGAAACTTCTGTCAGTGAGGTAGGACTTAAATCACTCAAGAGCTGGTCCCTTGATACCAACCTGATGTTCAAGGCGATGTAGAAGAATGTTATGATCTACAGTATCAAATGCTGCTGTAAGAAGAACCAGGATCACACAGTCACCATTATCAGTAATTTGAAGCATGTCATTAAAAACTTTAACAAGTGGTGCCTCAGTACTATGACGAGCTTTAAAACCAGATTGAAAAGGCTCTAGGAGATTATTTGTATCCAGGTAAGACTGAAGCTGGTAAAGTAGGCCTACAATTTTCTCCAATAATACCAGCACCGCAGTCACACTATCAGGAGAAATTCTTTGGTCACCTCTATTAAAGGTTGTATCAGTGATTGCAGGCCCCAAAAGGCCCAAACATAAATGATCCCATGTCATAACGGGGAGGTTTTATGTGAGGTATACTGTTTTTGTATTGCCTGAGTGTGCGTGTGGTGTGAGAGCAAGAGTGAGTGATGACGTATGGGGGTGTTGTGGGGGTAGTTGCTAGGTGATGAAAAACTTCATCTTGTATGTTACGACTGTGTTCAATGAAGCGCCGGAGTTGTGGTATTGAGAAGCATCTTGGAATGGACATTACTTTAATTGTTGTTGATTTCTGAGATCTGCACACAACAATGTTGCCAACCGCTCAAAGGCAAAATAAAGTGTTCCAACCAATAACCGACGAGATGCGCATTCAGCAGAGTTTCAGTTGCACTGGAGGGAGAGGGAGGGAGTAGTGAGCTAGCTCTCTGTTTTGCTTGAACGTCAACAGAAGCGACGTTACCCTGCCATCGCTGATACAACCTTTAACGATTTACGGCTCCCATTGACTTCAACACATGTAAACAATGGTGGAGCCGTAAATCGTTAATAGAGTTTTGTTCACTGTTGACACCTGCTGTGATCATCTTCTCTGGATCTTCTGCCTGATGCCAACTCACAGCTGTGCTGACACAACAGTGCCCCTTGTGGTGTGATACTCTTGTGGTATTTATTGATGATTATTTTTTAATGATCATGCTTGCATATAAGTTGGATCATATTGCACATTTGCCGAAAATTACAGTAGGTAACATGGAAGAAAATCGAAGCATTTTGGGGGGAAAATCCGCTTTTACCACTTTTAAGAATATAGTGTTAAAATGGACAAAAAAAACACATTTTCTGACAACCTGGCCTGAACACATGTTGAGGGGTTAAATATTTATACTGGATATGTTGTATGCTTGTACCAAAAAGTGTCCGACAAAGTTTTAATATCAGTTTTGGCTTTCTGACTATTACCTATTTTTATAATGAAATAATTGGATAGAATTCACTATTCACTATAGTCACGCCAGTCATAATGCTGGTCTGCTTTCTTTTTTGCACAAATATAGTTAAATGATATGAAGAAGTTATATTGTACAATTATGAAAAGTAGAACTGTTGTTGGAATTGAATCTGCTGGTTGGTCTGGAAAGGAGGAGTTTACTGGAATTGAAGTAACGTAAGGAGGATTTGTCATGTCTTGTAGACTGGGAATGTACAGTTTGGTATACTGAAAACGTATTATTGGTCCTCATTCACAAGATTTTTCTTAAGTTTGTTCTTGAGTAGTGTCCTTTTCAGGTTTATGGTGTGTTCTTAAGATGCAGAATTGTTTGCACTTTTGTTCTCATAATGATGAATCCCATTGTCCATTGATGACAAACTGAAAGTGCGTGCCAAGTTGTTAGTAAACACACGACCACCCCACTTGAGGGCATGAGACTGCATGTAATATGTGCTGATCTGCTATATGTTATATGTAATGCTGTCATATGTTATATCAAGGGGACATATCAAGGGTTATATCAAGGCCATGGACAAACAAGTCGAGAGAGAAATCCCAAATTTAAAGGAGCTGGTCAAAAGGAATTGCTCTTAAATATGTCTTTGTAGGTCTTAATTGATAGCACTCATTTAACACTATTTCTGCTAGTGGTCTTTTTAAATATTTGGGTAACACAGATTGCAGTTCTTTCTCTCAGCAATACAGATATATCACAACATAATACAACTACACACAATATCAATGTGGAACTGATAAACTGATACAATCTTTGATATAAATGTACTCTGGGAATTGTTGCTGTTATGGGTGTGAAATCAGTCTCAAACTTCATTCATAATGGTGAAGTTCCCCTTGATATAACATATGACAGCATTACATATAACATATAGCAGATCAGCACATATTACATGCGTGTTCTTGGGTTTCCATATCAGACACACTGTAGTTAATGCAAAATACATATTATTTGAGCGTGATTTGCACCACAGGTGCATAGGTGCTATGTCTCTGTCTGCCTGATGGGGGCAGTAAGGCTTCCTGTCAGTCCACACGTGAGGGAGTGCTGAACCAGGTCAGGGACAAAAGGCTGCCACTTTCATTAAAATGGAGAATCAGAAAATACAGAGTAAAAATAAATGAAAGTATAATGGGATGAGGGGTTCCTGCAGTTCACACTTTTATGTTAAATTACATTCATTAAGCCCACACACACTGACACACATGTATATGCACAGAAGCACACACACACACACACACACACACACACACACACACACACACACACACTTTCACTGCAGCAACCACCCATTCAGTTTTTTTTCCATCTGAGAAAGCCCACAAACCCAAAGCGAGCAGCTCGAGAGAAATAAAGGAAGGAGGAATGGCGTTGGCGGAGACACAGTCGTAAGCACTTCCGCCCCAATCTGGGGATCCCTATATATATGGGCCCTGCTCTGGCCATCACTCTTCACCATTAGTTGGGAAGGATAAGACACGGTCATCTCACAAGTCGGAGATAAAGCTATTTTTTACAGAATTGTGAGTATGTGTCTTATTCAAAATCCTCTCAGATATTTGTGGAAGGATTTCATTCCTTTCTCGCACAGTTGGATTAATGGCTATTAATGCTATTTTATATACCTGTGTAGCTAAAGGATCAATGTGCTACTGCATCGAGCATTTGCATTCGACAGTTGCCTCCTAGTATGTAGTGTTTACATTCTGAGGACACGCTTTGGGTTATCTTGGTAAAGGTTTTAGGGTTTTGCAAACTCCATCAAACTGGCTCTGTTGGATGTGTACCTGTGTTGGTCAAGCCGGTCCCTAGTGAGTATCTGGGCCCTCATGTGGATGACTGTTAGAATGGTACCCATTTCTGCTGTTGACTTTCTCTGTTGTCGCCTCTGGATCATTGATAAACAGTGAGACCCTCACTGAGGAGTTGTTTGCAGCAAGTAGCAGTCATGGTGCTGATGAAAATAAGATTTACTCTACTCTAGATCTGCTCTATTTTCTTATGGACAACTTTATTGGCTTTTATTGTGTTATTAACTTGTGATTATGATAGCGTGTACACTTATATGTATGTAAGTGATGATAGGCTGTATTAAGCGCTATCAAGCTGGGTGTGCTGCTCTCATTTGAGGAACTGAAAGAATGTCTCAATTGTTTAGTCTACTCCCTCATCCATTCTTGTGTGGTCATCCCTTTTGAGCATCCTTCCCTCGCTGTTTCCTCCAGGGACCGATTGGCCGGGCAGGTCTGGAGAAATGGTCCAATCAGATGTACCAGGAGCCTGACCCGCTGGAGGAGCTGGAATGCTTCCTGTCGGACATCTCGGACACGCTGTTCACCATGACCCAGAAGCCCAGCTCCTGGGGAGACGAGCGCCACAGTGGTGAGTGCGGGACCCCAGGGGCCGCCCCGGGGGGCCTTTTGCTCTGGGTAGCCTGACTGGACTGGACTGGACCATGTTCCGTGTCTTTATAGACTCTTTCAGCTGCATAAACAAACATGTGGGTTTCTAAGGCATATCCGGTGGCACAGAAAGCAACATTGAGCTAATGGTTAAAGAAAAGTTTTAAAGTCATTTTGTAGAGCATTACGCTAAATCTAAGGGCTCTAATATGGCGATCGAAAGAGTGGCGCAAAGTGTGTTGTTATCACGATGCAAAGCTTATTCCTATTATACACTCAAGTTTTTCGCCATGCGCATCTCTTTTATTGAACAATGCGCTCAGGGTTGTGGCAATTAACGACCTAAGGTGTGGTCTGGTGCTTGATCTAAAAATCACTATCGAACACTATCTAAAAAGCATTGCGCCACTGACCAAGAAAAACCTGGTCTATAGCGAAAGGCGCATATAGAGCACAGTTGAAGACGCACTGTCACGAGATGTAAGCAGCAACTTCTTAAATGTCATTAGGTTTTTTATTCAGTCATTCGAACATTATTGGGGTAAGTGTTGCTTTTTTCAGGCTATGTTTTCGATGGTAACCCATTGTCAGTCAATAGTGAAAGTAATTAACTGTGTATAACTGTTTTGTCGTTGACTGTGACACCACAGTGAAGTTAGTTTCACTTTACTTTCAGATGAGTTCAAATAATAGACAAGTGCAGATGCGTGTAGGCTATACTCTGCTAGGTTTTAGTAAAGCATGGTTTAGTGGAATACCTGTTCCATACGGTCTCGCGTTTAAGAAGTATAAGACCAACTTTTATGCGCTAGGCGCCGACCAGGCTTGGAATTTCACCATTTTAGGGGCAAGGCCACTTTCAGTTGGGCCTTCAGTTGGGCATATTTGGTGGGGGGCACAAAGGCCACATGTCAGGGCACCAAGGCCAAAGTTAACTATACAGTAGTAGGCTATAAAAATGCTCAAAATTGTATTTAGCCTATTCACAGCAGTAGACCTGCATCACTGTATGAATCATTACAAAAACATGAAACATGACATATAACATAGAACTGAAATCATCTGATCATCTAATATTTACAGATATCTAGGCAATATTTAACATTTATTTTATATTTGGCCTGTTATGAAATCATGTATTGAACAATTTAAGCACAGCTCAGCTTTAAGAAACTCAAATAGCCTAGATGCATGCTTAGCATTTTGTGATCATTATGGCTACTTTAACAAACTCTTAGTCAGCTGTATATCCTCTGATTTTAATATTTACCAACATCTAGGCGATATTTGGTACATTCATTTTGTATTTGGCCTGTTATGAAATCAGGTAGAAAAATGTAAACACTGTACAGGGGACTTTAATACTTCGCGTTTGGTAAGGTCTGCTGTTTATTTTGATATATGGTTTGCCATGTTTTGAACGAAGGCTTCGTGAAGTATTCCACCGAGATGAATGGGTAGGGAGCAGAACCTAGAATTTATGATTCAATTTAACCATAGTATTTATTTGTGTCGCAAACCGTTCACCAAACGGCTAACATTGTTTAAAAGCTGAGAAAAAACTCTTTCATGTGATATAATACTTGTGATGTCTGTATGATGAGTAGGCTACTTCGGGAGTAGTTCAACTGAGAAGAATGGGTGAATCTGGACGCACTTTCTTTCTTGCCATGCGCTGTCACTTTCTCCACTGCGTAAAAGACTACATTAATTTGCGCTGTGAATGCTAAGATTATTCTGTCAGGCCATAGGCTAATAAAATAGGCTATTAGTCGGACGCAAACCAGAATATTGAAAGAAGGGGGCACCAAGGCCACAGTGGCCTGTAAACCTCTGAATTCCAAAGGGGCATCACGGCCAACGCAAGGGGCAACGTGGCCGCCGTGAAATTCCTACCCTGGAGCCAACGCTTGATAACAAAACCACCCCCAATGTGGACTGTTTAAGCTATTCGCCAGTGACCATGTGTTTTAGATCGCCAAAATATTGCCCTAATTCATTTTCATTTCAAAGTATTTCCATTAGTTTTTAATGTTTCAACCGGAAAACGTCTAGGAAAAGATTGAAAAGGTTTATATTCTCCATCATATTTCTTTTTTTGTTATCTGACTTAGGCCCTTGTCCCTGTGGTTCACTGTGAGCAGTGGTGGACTCAAATCTTCTGATATCAGAGGAGGACACTAGAAAGTCTGCTTGTGTAGTGGTCTGATTAAGTTGAATGGGTTAAGTGTTATCCACATCTTGCTAGTTTTTGTGTCATCTGAGCTAGGAGGGACACATCATGACAAATAAGGAACATGATGAATGAATACTTGAAGAGACACACACTCAGTCTCCACACCCTAACACACACACATGCACAACACCACAAATTTAGCTGATTTAGGCAAATATGAAGCTTTAACAGAGAGTATTGGACACATGTGCACACACACACACACACACACACACACACACACACAGAGAGAGAGCGATAACACTGTGGTTTTTGCCATGTCCCTTGCATTCTCCTTAGCCTACACCAGTAATGCAGACATGATCCAGCCTGGCCTCACGCCTCTGCAGCCCAGCCTGGACGACTTCATGGATATTCCAGGTAGGTCCACCCAGCACTAGGGCTGTTAACTGCAACATCATTGATCTCCGCAAAATGTGAATCTCAGTTGCAGTTAATGCTCAGTCTTCCTTTTGAAAAATAGTAACCTGGTCACCATATGAGTTATCGTTGAGACATTTTTTTGAGTCACTCACAGTGCTATATATTATGTATTTCTGAAAACTTAGACTGTAATATTTGTGCTTTTTACTGTAGTTATCCTGGCATTTATGGCAGGTGACAAGGCACCTCCCACAAACAACTGCTAGTGCTTTGATTCAGTGGTGATTTCAGAGCAAATACATGTCTGGAATGAATTAAAAGTGAAAGTGCTTTATTTATGGCATATTAAGTGTGTGTGTGTGTGTATGTGTGTGTATTTGTGTGTGTGTGTACGGTGTGTGTGTGTGTGTGTGTGTGTGTGCAGCACCGTGTGCGGGTGAATCAGAGGTCGGTTAGTGGGTTGGGTGGTGTGTGGTGTAAAAGTGGAAGTGTGGGGGTGGGAGGGGATGTGGTGAAGTGCTGCATGTGCTGCTTCCGCATCCAGAGAGGGAGACACCCCCCCCACCCCCCACACTCACACACACAAACAGAGGGAAACCCTGGAGGATCACCACAGGGTCACCGGCATTCACTCACACTGAGGTTGCGAAATCACTCAGAGTTTACTTGGTCATCAGAAGTCATTGGGTCCGCCTGCCCTGTATGTCTTCTCATATGTATCCAATGTAAATATAATAGTCCATAAAGGTATAGACCACATGCAGCAGCCATAGAGGTTCTTAATTGTTGGGTTATACAACTGTTATAAAAAATCACCCTAAGGTTTTGAAAACATTTGGACCTTCACTAGTTAGTACTACAGTAATGGTAATAAATATATTTCTAACTTCCTGAAAAAGTGTAAATAAGTATATATAATCTGAGGGGCTAGTGTGAATGACAGTGTGATTCCTCACATGATCACTGCACACTTGTGCCATCAAAATGAGTTGAAGTGATACCAAAACTAGTCACCCATAAAAACATACCTCAAAACGAGCAAATTGTTCCATAATGCATACTGGCTTTAAGTACAAAGTTAGTGGAACTGCTGAACAGGGGGAAAAGGTTCCTCTTTTTCACCTTCTCCTCTTTTTTTAACTTTGTTGGGAACAAGCAATTTTGTATGCTGTATGTATGTTGATTGGAGTCCATTGTTTCTTATTGAAGTTTATGCAATGAATGTCCCCTACTTTTAACCTCATTTCCCTTCAAAGGGACTCAGTGCTGTAGGCAGTCAGTTGTGTTCTGTGTGAAGGGAAAATGCACAACTCATCCATATTTGTATTGGCAGAATGATGCAATATGAGTACTGATTTCTCTCTGCATTTTCTTGCCCCTTCACAGCTTTAAGCAGTAAAATCAAGCGCCTTTCGAGATGTGAAAGAACATACACAAGGGAAAATACAAAATCAAGTTATTGTTGTTCTTTTGTAGTTGTAGTTGTTGTTGTTGTTGTTGTTGTTAAGGATGCTAGGGATCGCTCTACTTCATTGTTGCTGGTTAGTGGGAGTGGATGAAAGTGTACTTCAGTCTTTCTGGCGTCCGTTCCATCTCCCCCCACAGACATCTTCACCAGCTACCGGGGGCAGGCTCTGGACCAGGCCAGCTATGCTGACTGTAGCTATTTTGAAAGCTCTGCTGGCGGGTCGTTCCCCAGCTCCGGCACCCCCACTGTGAGCACCTCGCTGCTGCACACAGACCCCACGCAGCTTTCCCAGGTGAGATACAGCAGCACTGCAGGAGGCTAACGCCAGGCCAGCCAGTGACTGTTTCACACACGACATGGACATTGTTATCACCTTTCATGAAGCTGAACGAATAAACCAATGTACAGTATGTAATATAACTTCAAAATATACGCACAAAATAATTCCCTGTTTGAAATATCGATGTAGTATGTCAGATATCATTTGGAAAAGCAATTATTTTGTTTGCTATTTTTGAATGCATCTGTAGTGGTGGTCAAATAGCCAAATGTAAGGATTGTTGGATATATATGTTGAAATAAAGATTTTTGGCTTGATATTTGTAGCATCTGGGAAATCATTCCTCAACACATTTTTCAAAGTCTAGTTGTTTTCAGTTTGCTTGGACTCAAGCAGTTTGCTTTTCAGTTTGTGTCTTTCATTGGGCACTGGTCTACAGAGAGAAATAGAAAATAATGTTTTCTCCTCAGGCAACATCTCATTGGAGTTGAAGGACAATGTGCAGAACATTGTAAAGCAACTGTTAAATAAATATAGAGATGGTGTTTACCCTGCATGGGTAAATTGCACAGGGGACAAATGTCCTACAAGAAGAATAAAGTTTAACTTAACTTACATTATATAAATGTTTACATGAAAGATACATCAGCATTAATGTTATTTTATTTTTGTTTCATAGATACATTTGTTTTGCAATCATAATTAATTATTCCCTTGTCATCTGTGTGCATTTCCCTCCAGCCTAGTCTTTCAGCTGATCGACTATCCACACCTTCATCATCTGACACCATTCCGGGCTCCCACTACCACAGACAGCCTCTTACCCCTGACATGACATTTGACCCAGCTGCTTTGGGTTGCGACCCCAAGTTCAAAGGTCACACAGACTATGGCCCCCAGAATGAGTGTGGCACCACTAGCCTCATCCCCTCTTATGCTTACATCACTCCTGCCATCACCATGGCGTCCTCCACCGTCGCTCAAGTGCCCAACATCATCACCCACGAGAGTCCCTACCTCTACCCAGGGCCCTGCCACAAATACAGCAGCGGTGGCGGTGGTGGCACTGTGTCCACCTCCACCGTTATCACCCACACCGGCTCCACCATCAGCCTGCCGGGACAGGATCCCCGCTTCCACGACTGCCCTGGCCTGACCGGCAGCAGCAGTAGCAGCGGCGGCGGTGGCAGTGGCTATCTCCCCGCTGCCTGTGCCCTCCAGGGCTACCCGCCGGCCCATCCGCCCTCGCTGCCCACCCTGCCCTGCCCCAGCCTGTCCCACTTCTTCTCGATGCCCCAGCAGCCCTCGGTGCCCACCAACCGGGGCAAGCACAAGCGCAAGTCGGAGGGTCCCCCCCGCGGGGCCGGCTCTGGCGCTCCCATTCCGACTCTGCCGCAGCAGACCAGCTGCCTGGCCAAGCTGCTCTCTGCAAGCACTCAAGAGCGTGAGTGGACCTCGCTGGGTTGACCTTTACTGTTTAGATTATATTGTCTCTGTGCATGACATGCATACATAAATAATAAATCAACTGGCTTTGTCTTATATAGTTTCCGTCTTGGTTAAAATGTTATCCCATGTTGGCTAAATGTTATCATTGTATGGCACAATTACAGATAATGTAAAGGTGAGAAGAATAATAAGAAATAATCCTGCTTTTGTTTTCCTCTAGGGAAGCCTGCATTGTCATTTGATGCACCTGTCCACGGTCCAAAAGGCCCCAGGGCCCAGTCTCCTATTTCACTGCCTGTAAGGGTAATGGACGTTTGAACATTTGTAGCTTTTCTTAGGAGGAGAACATCTTTTCATATTCATATTTCTGTAACTTTTTTTCTTTATTTGGTTTTGAGCAGGCTGGCAGCAGTATGGCCACTGGTCGAGGCGCTCCACAGATGCAGATGAGCGGCCACTGGTCCTCCTCTGGGCCGTCCCTCTCCCTCTGCCACCAGGGGGCGCCGGCCGGAGCCTCCCAGGGGTCCGCCGTGTCCGCTCTCCTCACCCAGGGGCCCGGGCTCCTCACCCCCAAGACAGAGAAGCTCTCGCCCGTTAAGATCTGTGGCACAGAAGGCAGAGGTATAACAGGTACAGCACATGACTTAATAAAACATGTATTTGAATAAAGCAGTATATTGTAAACAACAACAATACATTGCATTTATATAGTGCTTTTCAAGGAGGAGGAACCTCACTTACCACCACTGCAGTGTCTGAATGGAAATATTCCACACCACATGCTCTGCCGTTTCTTGGTTGCAGTAGACACTTCAGTCAGGGTGGTCAGGGCGATCAAGGGTAGCTTGTGATGTGCTGCCTGTTCTGTGTGTGTTAGTGAGTTTTCCTGGGAGCTCAGGCCAGACATCTCCCACACACCCGCTAGAGAAGGGCTCCAACCCAGGGTCCCCACACTCCGTACCAGGCCACGCTAAGACAGAGCCCAACAGGGTAACCCCACCTTACCTGCTCTACCCTTCCTCTTTACCTGCTTTATTGATTTATGAGTTTATGAGTTGATTTAGGCAAGGATCACATCAGCAAGCGGCAGTGGCAAACGTAACACAATGCTCAGACCATAATAAGTTCTATGTCATTTCTATGGTAACACAAACGGTTCGCCTTAACTGACAATTGACAATTGCGCTTTGAAAGTAGAACCAAGTTCAACGCTCAGCTTCTTCAACACTAGCGTTACGCCAGCATTGCCACCGTTCCACTGCCGAACCATAGAGAACAATAGGAACCTGCCGCTTGCCGCTGGCTAATGTGATCCCTGCCTTAAAGTGACTTGACTTTTTTCTTTCTTAACTAAAGTGCCTTTTCATATGTTATCCTGTAGCTAATATACCTATTTATATGTGACTGATGGTAAAATGTTTTATAGACTGAAACCAGAAGGATAACTCACATCTCTGCCGAGCAGAAAAGGCGATTTAACATCAAGCTGGGCTTTGACACATTAAACAGCGTTGTTACGAGCCTGAGCTCTCAACCCAGTATAAAGGTATGAGTGATGTCACATTCAGCTTTTAATATCATGGCTGTCACTAGTGCTGTAGTGGCATGAAGAGCTGATATTAGAGAAGCGAAGGGGCCTAACGACGTCGGTGTATCTCTGTTTTCAGATCAGCAAGGCCACCACGCTGCAGAAGACGGCCGACTACGTCAGTAAGATGCAGCAGGAGCGAGCGCAGCTGCACGAGGAAGCCCACCGGCTCAGGGAAGAGATCATGGGGCTCAACAACGCCATCAGGTCAGAGACATGTCTGTCTGTCTGCCTGTCTGTCTGTCTCTCTCTCACAGTCTCTTTCAGGGAGATCATGGGGCTCAACAACACCATCAGGTCAGAGACATGTCTGTCTGTCTGTCTCTCTCACTCTCTTTCTGGGAGGAGATCATGGGGCTTATAACTCTGATATCAGGTCAGGGATGTCTGCCTGTCTCTCTCTCTGTCTCTCTCTGTCTCTCTCTCTGTGTCTCTGGGAGGACATGGAGCTCAACTCTGTCATCAGAGGAGAGTCATTATCAAAGAGAGTGCACCTAACCAGCTGCAGGCTTGTCGACAGGTTTAGCACAGGTCAGAATTCCATTCGGTGAGATACTGGCAAAACAAGATCAATGAGTCAGGATAAAGTTGTCCGTTGGAGGCATCACCTGCCTGTGTTAAACAGCTCATCTTTTTATTGTGTTCTAATTTGAAATCCACTGACTTCTTAATGTGTTTCAATGTGATAAAATATTTCACTACGGGAACAACAGGAAATTCTTATATGCAGTATGCATATAACACTTTAGTACTTATTTCAGGGTGCACATTATTTCAGTTTGTACAATTTTTGCTGTTATGAGTTTATGTATTTGTGCCTGTCAGAATACAAACACTGTGTATAGGTGAGCATTGACGTGTACTGCAGTCCAGTGTGTGTGTGAATACAAAGGGCCTGCTGATGTGAATAGTCTCATGGTCTCATAGCCTACCTGCTCAAGGACTACGGAGGGAAATTAGCCATATTTGCTACAACCTGGCACAATGCATCTCTCCTAGTATTGTACAAGGTTAATGTTTTTGTGCACTGTCCCTGCTTAAATAAATAACACTGACCAATGTCTCCTCTGGGCAGTGTGTGTCAGCAGCAGCTCCCTGCCACCGGGGTGCCCATCACCCCCCAGCGCTTCGACCACATGAGGGAGAAGTTCCGCGAGTATGTCAGAGCACAGACGCTGCACAACTGGAAGTTCTGGATTGTATCCTTTTCTTTGCAGCACCATCACTAAAAGGATTATTCTCTCGTATGTATGTGTGTGTGTGTGTGTGTGTGTGTGTGTGTGTGTGTGTGTGTGTGTGTGTGTGTGTGTGTGTGTGTGTGTGTGTATGTGGATGCAATAGAAAAGGAAAGGAAAGAGAGTGAATGTGTGTGTGTGTGTGTGTGTGTGTGTGTGTGTGTGTGTGTGTATCTGTGACATTTTTCCTGGCTAGATGACATTTTCCTGAGCTCCCCACTGCAGTTCAGCATCATCATTGAGCCTCTGTTTGAGTCCTACAACAGCATAGTGTCCACTGCCAGTCTGGAGGAGCTGTGCCGCACCACCCTCTCCTGGCTGGACCAGCACTGCTCCCTGCCTGCACTCAGGCCCAGTGAGTACTGCACTAACTGACCCAAAGTCTGAATTAAGATCATCACCGCACACTGGTCTAATATCACAGACTACACAGAGTGTAGATCTGTAATATTATACATTTATTTATTTAGAGGGATAAACAATCTGTAATATAAAACCAGTGTGCGGTAATGATTTCTGTGTATTACCAGTACTTGGGATCCGAGAACGGCCAGTGCACAGGGATTTTGTCTCTTATTGGACCAGTTTCCCTTAATCTCAGGGTTAACAAACTCAGATGTTTAACTAAACCTGCTTTCTGGAAAACCCCTCCTTGTGTTTGATCTTTCTTTTTGTTTTTCTCTTTTTCTGATTGGTCAGCTGTCCTCAACTCACTCCGCCTTCTCAGCACCTCCACGTCCATTCTGACAGACCCCGGCCTCGTGCCCGACCAGGCCAATCAGGCCGTCTGTCAGGCTCATCCCTCCCACAGCTACACACACTGACCACTGACCACCTGGAAACACTTTCAGAGCCAAGGAAATCGCACAGTGCCAAAACATTCCCTAAAGACATGGAAGCCAAGTGAGGCTCATGAGCTACATATTTGCTGGCGGTCACATTTGACTTAGTTTTTTTTTCATGAGTGCCTCTCTGTCTGTCTGTCTGTCTGTCTGTCTGTTTGTCTGTCTGCCTGTCTGTTTGTCTGTCTCTCTGTCTGTCTGTCTCTCTCTCTCTTGTCTCTTTTTGTCTCTCTCTTGCTTGGGTGTGTGTGTGTTTGTGTGTCTACAGTATCTCTCTCTCTCTCTCTCTCTCTCTCTCTCTCTCTCTCTCTCTCTCTCTCTCTCTCTCTCTCTCTCTCTCTGTGTATGGGTGTCTGTGTGTGCCAAGGCAGTACCAGCAAATTATCATGTATACTCTCCCCATAACATACAAATTTCTCAGTAGCAATGGAATGAAAGACCCTAGTAACTCAAGGATTGATGACATTGATGATATTGATATTGCCATATTGTTCCACTATATACATTTTAAACAGTTAGCAATACTCTGTTATGATTATCCCTACAAACTGAAAGAATATGCCATTGTTTGTTACAGTTGTTTCTTAAACCCTTTCTTTAAAAACAGTTCTGTTTTATTAAATAGTTAAATTTGAAGATGTTGTGAAGATGTGGTCATTATACTGATATTTAGAATAATCGTTACCAGGATATCCAGGAAGTTTTAATGAACTTAAAATGAAATGAAATGAAATGCAGGCCTAATTAATCAGATTGACTGATTTGTGAAGGTTGCGCATGTCAAAACTCTGCTGCCACTTTTCATCTCAAACTGCCTTTAGGTGCTCTTTCTTTGTGGACCACATTTGTGTCTTCTTTAACTAATGACAATACTAAGCCAGATATTAAAAGACAGAATGGCTATCTCAAGTTTACTACATAATTTGGATTTACCTTCGAGGAAAAAAATTATGTCAGATGCATTTAAAAATTATATTGTTCATCATTTTGATATAATACTGATAATTAACTATTAGGCCTACAGAGGTTGTTTATATAAATATTTTTTTCAGTATTTCAGAAATATGTTGCCATATTTCCCCATAGCCTAATTGGTCTGCTTTCAAAACATGAGACACATTTTGCTGATAAACTGCTGATAGTAGGCCTAAGCTAAGCCTACTGACTTTGTAAAACGCAGTTGAACCTCCATGGCAGTAGAGGGTGTTATTTCTTAGTTCAGTCACAAAGCGCCCTTTTATTGACATCGCCGCTGTTTTATGCGCTGTCCAGCACTTCAGCACCAAGCATTGAGACAAGAGCACACAACCAAACCATCAAGGCTTGAACGGACCCTGATCAAGGGAAGACTGTCCGGACGTCCAGAACGCAAATACCTTGTAGTCTACACTGCTGTGTAGGCTACACAAAGAACCCCTTTTCATCAGAGCATTTCATCGTGTGCCAGAGAAAGAGGTAAATATGTCTACACAACCTCGTGGAATCAAAATGAAGTCGAGTAGCTTACTAGCAGAGCAGAGCAATAGTCGCTCAGTTTGCTTACCGTTATTTGCTTGTAGCTACGGTGCCCAAATTCTTTACGATTGTGTGGTTGGGGAGAATTTGTTTAGTTCTTTTGCTGTCTTTGCGGCGGTATCCTACTCAGTGATCGTTTGATTTAAAGCATCGATTAGTTGTTTTTCGAGGTTTGCAGTTAAGTGATGAAAGCACTTCGCTACTGTCGCAGATATCCGTGTAGGCTACCGCTCATCGATTTTAATGCGATGTTGCTGCCTGTGCTGCTTCCGTCAGTAGCCTAATGCAGGGGTAAGCCATTCTGTTACTCTTTATCCCACGCCATGTAGCCTATAGGCTAGTCCTGGTGTTAGTTAGGTCTATACATATTCAGCGGATGGCAGTTTGTTACAGTATACATTTTCTAGAGGACCAACCTTTTAGGCTACTGTCATAATCCCTATTTTCGACAGAGCCGTTCCGTAGTTGCATTTGCTGTGATGCACATTATATAAATGGGGGTACGGACCTTGTAATCGTATAAATCTACTTAGGCCATTCCATTCATCTGTAAGGTTGTAGGCTATTACAAACACTTATTTTCCACCCTTCTCAATTGATGTTCGTCAAAGCTAAGCATACCATTACAGCAGTCTTAAAGATGCATGTGATAGGTTGACGAAACAGTTTAACTCACACCAGTCATACCCCAAAGACGACCTAACCAGCTGTTCTAAATCCAAAAGGTAACCAATTACTATCATAATACTGCTACCGATATCTGCGTATGGGGTAGTCTACACAAAATTATCTTGAATAAACTTCAAACGTTTCAGTGATAATATTGTCGACTGCTGTTCAAATTGGAAGGTTTTCTCTGTGTTTTGCCATTCTCTCACTCATAAAGCAAGTTAGACCCAGGGAAGCCTAAATGATCGAGCGACAGTAGGCCTAAGCTACTATCTAAAAAAATCGTTCTTAAAAGCTTCATCCTTTCGTGCACAAACGTCATGCAATGTCTGTGTCAAGGGTGCTCTGTCATTACTTCTAGTTCTAGGTAGTTCTTGTTGGTTTGTCTTGGTAATAACCCTTTTGCTTTATTGAACATGTTTGCAAAGCATGTATGTTTTCTTTGTTTTTATTTTCTCTGTGTCGTTGAAGCTTTTATGCTTTTGTAAATAGTCCAAACGTTTAGTCCATATGGCATATTGATTGGGCGCACTCAGATCTGGGTCTCTCATATTATATTTCAGTAGAACCACTGATTTTCGAAATGCACTGGAGAGCAGGATAATGTTGAGTTCCTATTTCATCATGACCTTCAGGATTATTAGTGGCTACAGCAGATGGGCTGCAATTGCATATTCCATACGATAGTCACAGGATCATATCACTTTCATATCATATCAAATCATTTCAAGTTTTGTTTTCTGAAGATTGTCATCTTGTTGAAGACACTATTTGTATTGCCCAGTTCTGTTTTTGTGAGATCTTAGCAGTAGATCTACTAGATAAACTTCATACCTGATGCTGATCAACACTGGATTGCTCCTTCCTAGTATGACAGAAACACAGGCATTAGTATGTTGTGAACATCCTAGTCTAGTGGCTATCTACTCTACTGGGTCTCTTCTGTAGTTTTGCTGTGGTTAGGGCATTAGCCTGATACCCTTGGGTGTAGGAGACCCTGGACCAAATCCCAAAGCGGCTCCACTGCCAGTGGCAGATCTGTGCTCTTGTTAGATTTTAAGGGGGGTGGTTGTGGGGTGTGTGTGGGGTGGGTGTGTACTAAGCGAGGCCGGTGACACTGCATTGTGGCTGGTGTGTGTCCTGTTGTGTGCTTGTGTTTGAGCAGAGCGTCAGCGGCTTAGTGCCTAAAGCCGTGGGCCCAACCCCTCCCCCTCCCATCCCTCTGCCCGCCCCATCACTCACTCACTCACTCAGTCCAACCCCTGGTCCCCATCCTCCCCCACACTTCAGGGGCTTAAGGCTGGCTGAGGGACAGCATGGCACTGAGGTTACAGTATGTGTGTGTGTGTGTGTGTGTGTGTGTGTGTGTGTGTGTGTGTGTGTGTGTGTTTGTGTGGGTGTGGGGGTGTGTGTGGGTGTGAATATGTATAAGGATGTGTGAGGATGATATTCAAGTGTGTGAGGGTGTGTGTGTGTGTGTGTGTGTGTGTGTGTGTGTGTTCATTTTTGTAGTGAGAAGGTGTATCTCAGCCAATAGAGACAATGCTTTATTCTTTCACCTCAAAATCCCATCCGAAATGTTAGCAGAAATAGACAACAAATGAATAGTGAACAGTGCTGTGAACCATTTTCTCATCCCCCTGCGGGTTTCTATGTCTCCCCCTTTCCCTCTCCTTTTCTTCCTCATCACCCTGTTCTCTCTCTCTCTCCCTCTCTCTCTTCACATGCACACGTCTCATTCTCACCCCCCCACCACCCCTCAAACGTTGCCTCCATTTCATCAGAGCTCTCCTATCCTACCCTCTCCTCCTCCTCCTCCTCCTCCTCCTCCTCCTCCTCCTCATGCCCTACTTCCTCCCACCCTTGTTGTGCTGAAGGACACAGCGGCACCCCAGAATGTCACGCCTGTGCGGGGCTCTGGTGCCGCGACATGATGCCCAGCTGTATGTAAACACGGCCGACACGAGTGGTTTGGATTTAAACACAGAACTGTGGGGCGACTCGGGTTAATCTAAGCACAGACGTAAAACTGACATTCTAAAAGGGTTCAAACACCTTAAGGGCAGAAGGTTCATTGGAGGGAATATTTAGCATTAAAATATTAATGGCTGTTCTGGGAATTGTGTGTGTGGGGTGTTTTTGTGTGTGTCTGTGTCTCTGTGGGTCTTTTACATACAGTATGCACATGCATGACGACTGATCCTTTGCTTCCTTGTCTCCCACCCGTACAGTGCGCTCGATTCCTTGAGAGAGGAGTGGAGTGTATGGGTGGGTGTGCTGGCTTTGGTTTACTGTAATAGATTGGATGCCACGCTCCTTCAACCTTGTTTTCTGCACTCCAATCCCAAGTGGTTACACTGGGAATGCAAAGACAAGAGGGGGTAGACAGAAAGAGAGAGAGAGAGAGAGAGAGAGAGCAAGGGAGGGAGGGAGGGTGAGGGAGAGAGAGAAAGATAGGGAGGGAGGGAGGGAGGTATGAGACTGAAGCAATTGGGAGTGAGAGTGCTGGTGGCCAAATGAACACGCTTCTGTTCTCTTATCAGAGCACATCCATATTTAACAGCCCCTCCCTGGCCCTCGGCTCACGCCCAATCTCAGTCTCCATCTGCGTTATGATGCAGGGCTTAGCAGAACAGATTCTGACAGGCTGCTTCCCTTTGCTTTTGAACCAGCCACAGAAGCATGTTAGTGTGTGTGTGTGTGTGTGTGTGTGTGTGTGTGTGTGTGTGTGTGTGTGTGTGTGTGTGTGTGTGTGTGTCTGTGTGTTGTTGGCAATATTGAATTTCCGTCCTGGATGTGCACCGTTGTATTGTTACTAGACGAAAGAACATATGCTTCTCCTAAGTAGACTTGTCCTCCTCCTCCAACTCCTTGGCTCCGCTAACCCTCTACGCCTGGAACAGTTGCTATTATGATGTGATGATATGAAGCACCAGATGACTTATGAACGAAGCAAAAGTTGCATGCTGGCTTTTGTTCAGCGTCATCCTGTTAAAAAAAGCACCATTTGACCATTGTACTAGCCATTTGCTGCAGACCAAATTTGCACATTAAATTTAGATGATCTAGGTGGTCTGGTGCTTTAATTTTCTTGTTTTGTTCTTGTTGTGCATATGGTCCATATGACATATTGACTGGGCACAGATCATATTTTGTTTTGTCCAAATTTAGTCTTCATGACCTTTATGATTGTGAGTGGCTACAGGGAATTGGTTGTAAGTGCATATTCTGTGTAGTGTGCGGTCATATGATCACATCATATTAGTCACAGTGTCTGTTATTGTTTAAGGCCTTTCTATTGGCTATGTTTTCAAAGGACAAATCTCCTTCTTCAAGAAGAATAGGAGAGACAAAAACTCCATGAAGATCTAAGTCCTATAATTTAGCAGACTCACATTTTAAACTTTTCTCTATACTGTAGTGCCTAGAAGAGAAATTTTCTCCCTGACCCGAAACTAGTGTCCACTCCATGAAATATTTGCAAATGCATTTTAAAAATATAAAAATATTGATTTGAATTCATTGAGTAAGAGGGTAACTTTGTCCTGTCAAGTTTGAGTGCGGGAGGCTGCCAAGACGCTGTGTGCTTTGCCATTAAACTTGGATGACCTCGTCTGATGAAAGCAGGAAGATGAAAAGCCATGAAGGAGGAGAAGCTGTGGGAGAGGGGGGAGGGGGGAGGAGGGGGGGGGGGGGCAGTCTGGCTATTGATGGGCCCTGGTAGAATTCATGGCGCCAGGCTTGCAGTCTCCTGAGAGGGGTTAGCACATGCTGCCATGCCAGTGTGTGTGTGTGTGTGTGTGTGTGTGTGTGTGTGTGTGTGTGTGTGTGTCTTTTTGCGTACCAGCATGTACTTTTCATATGTAGGTTGGGGTCCGAGCTCCAGTGAGGTTTTTCTGTATCTCCTTTCTTGGATGTGCTCTCTCTCTTTTTCTCTCTT
>NC_055961.1:31682028-31697028 GCF_018492685.1 Alosa sapidissima | reverse complement strand
TTGTATTTAGCCTATTCACTGCAGTAGACCTGCATCACTGTATGAAACATTACAAAAACATGAAACATGACATATTACATAGAACTGTAAATCATCTGATCATCTAATATTTACAGATATATAGGCTATATATAACATTTATTTTATATTTGGCCTGTTATGAAATCATGTATTGAACAATTTAAGCACAGCTCAGCTTTAAGAAACTCAAATAGCCTAGATGCATGCTTAGCATACTGCAAATTCAAAACTGGATTACTCTGGAACAGCTAACTGTGCAGGGGACTGCTTTACACCTTTGTGTTCGGTAAGGTCTCCTGTTTATTCTGATATATGGTTTGTCATGTGTTAAAAGAAGGGTTCGTAAAGTATTCTACCGAGATGAATGGGTAGGGAGATCATGGGACGCAAAACCTTCAGTAGAATGTATGATTAAATTGAATTATATTATTTACTTTTCTCGCGAACCGTTCAACACAGCAATTATCGGCTAACATCGTTTAAAAGGTGAGAAAAAGCTCTTTCATGTGATACTTGTGATGTCTGTGTGATGAATAGGCTACTTCGCGAGTAGTTCAACTGAAAAAGGGTGAATTTGGACGCACTTTCTTTCTTGCGCTGTCACTTTCTCCACTGCGTAAAAGACTAAATTAATTTGCGCTGTGAATGCTAAGATTATTTTGACAGGCCACAGGCTAAATAAAAATCGCTATTAGTAGGACGCAAAGCAGAATATTGAAAGAAGGGGGCACCAAGGCCACCGTGGCCTGTAAACCTCTGATTTTCCTGCCGTGAAATTCCTACCCTGTATATATATATTTATATATAAATGCTACTGTTGAATGTGTCATGTTCTGTTTGCACTGCTATTCTTCCAACATAACAAACTGTCTTATTGAGGATAGATATGTTGACTTTTTTTTACTCTCACAGATCTAATCTAAACCAATCGAATCTAAATATTGGTTTGAGGTGAGTGACATTCATCAAATCTGTACCAACGAAAAAACACCAACTGCTGTACATAATAAGCTGAACTATATTATTATTAATTCACTCACCAGGCTGTTCAAGCGTTTATCAAACATTATGTTGATGTTTCATCATGTTTTAGTAAGCATTCTGATCAAAAAACAATTGGAAGCGTTATTATGTTCCCTGGAGATCAAATCACTGTCCCCCACAATCTTCTAGTTGAGTGCAGAGATATCTCACCTGACAACATACTAGACCTACCCATGTGATCACAGATGGCATCACACAAATGCGAAGCCTTTCCAATGATGAGGGCTTTACTTTTCCTGAACATTTCCCTTTAGAGGGTCTTTACCGTGGCACAGCGGGCACCAAGACGAGGATGGCAAAGTAAACTGGGCCAGCGGCTTTATGAGCCATCTCGGCCTCCAGCGGCTGTTTGCTTTTCCTCCGAATGTTTAGGTTCATTGGTCTCGGCAGATTGCGCCTTTCGTGGGCTGTGAATGGCTTTAGCGCTTGGAGACAGGAATGCTAACAGGTCCACTGGCCTGCCTCCCCTCCTCTCTCCCCTCCACCCCTGCACCTCCCCTAATGTGCTGGAGCTCAGGTTCCAATCCGTCACCGGCCCTATGGGCCTGCAGAGAAGAGATGGAGACAGAGTAGCCTATTTTAGCTCAGACGTCGTGCTAAACACGGGCTATTTGTCACTGGCAGCCCAGTGGGCTGTTAACCTATGGGGCTATTTTTAAAAGTCGTCTAGATATGGTTGTTTTAGGCATTGACTGAGAAGGCTGTTATGTCTGTAGCTAACACAATGGGTTTAAAAAAAAAAAAAGAAACGTTGTTGTCACGGCTGTGACTTACCTGCAAGTCTGTCCGAGTCTGCTTGGCTCAAATGTTTTTACAGAAATGCTGCCCTGGTGTCAAGTATTCACTGGTATATGGATATCAGACCGTGTTGTGTATATTTAGAAGTGTAAGCTAGTTCTTCACTGTGCCTATCCTCCAAGGTTGTCTGGCAGATAATGGCGGATTTATAACACGTCTGCCTGAATGCCAGGTCTGCATTAACGTGTACCTAAAAAGAGTGACAAAAGCACAGAGAGCACACAGAAACAAACACACAGATTTTTATTGATTTATTTTGGGGGGGGGTCACATCCAGAAATATCCCCATGCTAGAAGTACAACAGAACAGGACCGATGGCCATGTTTTTCGCAATGACCTCAGCGGCGGTGTTGATGCCAGAGGTGGCGAGGGGGGTACTGTCTGACCTTTTCCAGCCGAGCAGAAATGACTTCCCTCTGGCCGTGGCCAGAGATGGGCTCTTTGCCCAGGGCTGGTTAATGACATCGCCTCTCTCCTGGCCCGTGCTGTCCCCCAGTACAATGAGAGCTGTCCGTCAAGGTCCCTCTCAGGTTTTTTTTTAACAAGGAGAGAGCGGCAGCACAGCAGACAGAGAGAGAGGGGAAGGAAGGCTGTTTTGTAATCTCCGGCGCCCCCAACCTCCTCCTCCCTCTCTCCCCTCCATGCTTCATGGTGACTGGGCCTTATCTGTATTCATCCCCAGCACCTCCATCGATTGAAGGCGTGGTGTTAGGGCAGATCCTTCGCTGGGGCGCTTGGCGCTGAGTACTGCCGCTGCCGCCGGGGGAAATTTCACGCCTCCTGCCTCCTCCATCAGGGAGAAGGAGCCCCTGGTGGCCTGCGCTGCGCCCTGGGGGGCACTCACGGAAAGTTCTGCGCCGTGAGTGAGGATGGATGTTTACCCGCCCCAGAGAGTTTAAGTGGTAAGCCAAAAGAGAAAGGGGATTGGAGGGATTGATGGAGAATGATAGTGAGTGGACAGACACTACAGATCTTGGCATTGGACTAACCTTGGCATTGAGGAGCAACATTTGTTAAAGGAAATAAGAATTCATACTCCATAAAAGTTTGGTCAACACCTTTCCTTTATGTCACAGTAACTTTAAAGTACCTTGCCTGCTGTTCTGTATATGGGGCCAGTTTGTATGGTGGCACTCTAATTGGATACGGTGCAGAACAGTAAAGCTGCAAAGGTGGGGGATTGTCCACAGAGAAGAATGGTGCTGCTGATGCACTATAGAGGCAGAAAAAAGTGAAGTGCAAGTGCTACACAGAGAGCCATTGTGAGCAGCAGAGGAGCCATTAAATGCAAGCAGGAGCCTGACATAGGAAAGAAAAGCTGCTCACTCCAGAGAAACACGGCTCACTGCTGGGAGACATGAGGAACCGGGTGGGCATCCGTGGCAAATAGGCCGCGCTTCCCCAAGTTCTGTTTCTGAGGTCGTAAACTGCTGAGGGTGGCATTGTCCCTGCAGATGAGTGTGTGTGTGTGTGTGTGTGTGTGGGTGGGGGTGGGGGGGTGAGAGGCAGTGCTGGGTCAGGAGCCTCTCCCCGGGGAGCCCTCAGCTGTTGGGGGAAGCAGATGGCTGGAGGAACCCACCCACCCAGCCACCCTGAGCACGTCCAGCACCGGAGCTCGCTGCAGAAGGACTGGATGCTCCGTGACAGCTCTCCCTCTCCCCCGCTCCTCACGGGAGAGCTGTGCTATCCAGGGCATCTGCTCCCAGCAAACAGGGCCAGGGCTTGAGTGGAGGGGACAGCCTGGAGGTGGAAGTGGGTGTGTGGGAGGGTGTGGAGGGGTTGGAGTGGGTGCCGCTGCTTTGATGGCACAAAGACCAGCCAGGTACCTATTCACTGAGTATTCTGAAACCAGATGAGTGGCTTTATGGGCACCTGCTTGAGTCTGTGTTGTTTAGTTAACCTTGCTGTGCTTTCCTCTTTCTTTTTGGGTTGACTGCCCCTACAAGCACAGCTGTAGTTGAACCATATGCCGTGTGACTTTGCAATGTTTCAGAAGACCAGAAATAAAATCTGTTATATAAGCTTCTGTTTTGAAGAAAAAAAACACAACAAAAAAATATTAGAAACACTGTTTTTATAGACTTCTGTGCTTGTTTTTTTTTCTTATTTTGTTTTTGTCTCTAGTGTAGGATAAACATGCCTCGTGTAGCCATGTTACCTAGCTCCACAGGGGATTACTAGCGTTAGCTCCCCAGACTAATTCAGTTCGAAACAGACCCAGAGTCCAGCTGGGAAGAGGGAGAGGCAGGTGGGCCTGCGGCGAGGGCCTTGCTGCCTCACAGGTGTGCTGGTGACTCATTATCGCTGTTATTTTTAGATGTTTCTGTCAGGCAAATTCCCTCACTCCCTGTCGGAGCATAGCTCATGCGAAGTGCTGCTCTCGCGCTGTCACTGTCTTTCTCACCCTTCCCTCTAGAGAGGACGAGAGACGAGGAGACGGGAACTCGGCGGCATCAGTCCCCCTCTTCAGCCCCAGCTTCATTCCCACTTAGCTAAATGTCACCGTTGGATGCTAATGTTAGCGCTAGTTAGTATACTGTACCTCCAACTTGTCTTCTTCAGGAGTTTAGCTTTTTTTTTGCTTTCTTTTCCTCTCACTTTTGGTTTATGGCCAACCTTGACTTGATGAGGCATTTTTTTTGCGCCCAGTGCCAACGCTCGCTGACGGCAAGTGGAGACCTTTGAGTTGGGCCAACAGTCTTCTGGCGACAGACGCTTACTCACCGCCATTAGCTTATAGAGAGCCGCAGTGTGAAAAATCCAACTGCTGACCTTGCACAGAAAAACAAGAGCACCCACTCGCTTCAGTGCCTGTGTCCTTTTGGATGGTGGCTTTTCACAGGACATGCATGCTAAGCAGAGACAGGTCCTTCCTCCCAGGGTGCCCTCCTACACACCCACAGGCATATGGGCTCCTGCCATGTCTCATGCATGCCATGCATTACTTCATGAAACGTAAGCACCGCTAAGGCTTTGGGATGCTGAAGAAATTCCTCAGTGGCAGAGGATGGACATAAAAGAAGAGGAAAAAAAAGCTCTTTTGTATGCAGTTTGCTTTAAAGGCGGAATTCTGATTAGTAGGCCTACATAGTCGGCTGGAGCTATTTGTTCTCAGCACTGTTTCTTCATGTCTGTGGAGGTGGCCATGCTGGTGTTGTGAGTTAATGTGCAGAGGGAGATGTATACCCCCCCACCCACCCCCTTCCTCGTTTTCTTAATATTGAGTTGGGGGATTATACAGGCAGGCACTTCTGCAGGGAGCTTTTTAATCCTGTCTGACTCGCAGGAGGAGATTATGATCTAGCTTTTGAAGATTTAATTCAATATCCTCTCACCCTAGCCATCATTCACGCTCCTTTGTGAAGCCCACAGCTTTAAAAACAAGTCTCATGTGTTAAAGTAGACACTAAAAACCACCAACACCAAAGCTCTGATGTGGCCATGTTAGCGGTATCTGACCACCATTCAGTAAAGCAGGACAATCCACTTTCATAAGTCCATAAGAAAGGTATAGGCAGCAGTCCTTTGTGTAGATCTTATGTATTATTATTGGGAATAAATAACTGAACAAGTGTTCAAATGTGTGTTCAATGTTCAGTTCTGTGTTGTTGTTGTTTTTGCTCAGCCAATATATTGTTAGGTTGGTGTATGAGTCCTGTCCTAATACTTGGTTTGGAATGGAATGGCTGCAACACCACAGGTGACAGAGTGGAAGGTGCTGTGATAAAGAGTGGGGCGATGGGCTCTCTCAACCAGCAGCAAATGGAAACAAATCAAAGATAGGATATGCTGCTGCACACACACCCCACCCACACACCCACCTACACCACCACAACCGTCCCAAACAGAACCCAACCCTTTCCACTCACGCTCACTTCCGCCAGGGCAGAACCATGACAGCTTCATAAGCATGGTGCAGTGTGAGATGAGCCAATGACAGATGGCTCGTCATTCTGTCACAGCCTCACCTGTCACACTGTTTTTTTCTCCAGCCAACCCTTATCTACCAACAACCCACCCACCCACCTGGTCTCCCTCTCCTGGCGCAGGATGACGGGGGCTCCAGGTTTTTCTGCATCACTGAGGCGGTGGGTTGGAGAAGATTTCTTGGCGAAATAAGCTGTCAGAGACTTTTAGCCCTCCATTGACTTATTTCCCTATTAATCTCAGTCTCTCTGTCTTTCTCGCTCTCTCTCCCTCTTTCTCTCTCTCACTCCTTCCCTCTCACTCCCTATTTCTCTGTCTCTCTCTTTCTTGCTCTCCCTTCCTCCTTTTCTCTCTCTCACTCTCTCTTTCTCTGTCTCTCTCTTTCTTGCTCTCCATTCCTCTCTCTCTGTCTGTCTGCCTTTCTCTCAGGTTTTCTCTCTGATTTCGGTTTCCAGTCATTCCCCTCACATTCCGCCCCTTTGGCTGTTTTCCATGTGTCTCTTTCAATCTCCATCCATTATGACCGTGTCTCTCCTTTCTCCCTCCTTTTCATTCTCTCCCTGTATCTGTCAATCAGCACACCTACGGAGAGAGCGCTGTCTCTCTTCACCTTTTTATGTTGATTTCAAACAAATCACATCTATTTAAACATTCTGTCAGAACGCAGAAGCTCTGCCTCGCAGGCATAATTTAATGTGAAATCTGGCATGTTGCATGAAGATAAACAGAATGCAAAAACTATATTGCACAGATGGTGGTGATATTTGAAATATTTTGGTGGTGGGGGAGACAGGTCCAAAACAAAAAAAAAGTGATCACAACTCTTCCCCCTCCCAGCAAATTCCTATAGTGTGCTGATGCTCGAGAATTCTTGAGATGGAGAAAATGGTTTTCATTTTTCTCTCAACAAACCTGCTCACCGTGAAGCAGGCAGGGACGAGAACAATGACACATGGGAAATCAAGAACAATGGAATGGATTTAGCAGACCTATCATTTACCAGGGCACTGTCTGCCAGAGTCTTTGGAGAGGGAGGGAGGAGGAGGAGTGGGTGGGAGGGGTTGTGTTGGCACAGAAGGAGAGAGGTGAGATGAGAAATGTCTGGATGCTCTCACATTGAATGCCTCTCTTTTTCTCTCTCTCTTTCTCTCTTTCTCTCACAGTGCCCTTCTCTCAAGGTTTCTTTTCATGAATAATAAAATGTCGATAACCATAGGGTTTAATAGTACTGCCACAAACTCATACAGCATTTGTCATGTTGGAGTTGTTGTATTCACCAAATGGCTAGTACCTGTTGCCTGAGTCTCCTGGTGTCAGAGCTTGTGGAGCTACAAATGCAACCAACAGGAAGAGAATTCAAACGAAGTTCTCTCCAGCGCTTGAAAGCCCTACTCTGTTCAGTCCTCCCTGCGTGTGCAAGAAGAATGCATACTGTGTGTGTTTTGAAATATGAAAGAGTTTCTGCATTTCCTATGAAAGCCATAACTCACTGCATCCCTTGGAGGTCTTGTCTGTTGTAGTCGGCGGGTCTGTTTCCCGGCAACCTTTGAATGGTGCCTGCGAGGGCTCAGCAGACAGCACAGAGGAGCCTGTTTAATGATGTCCACAGGAATCTGTAGCTGACGCTGGTCACCCGCCTCTGCTCTCACTACTTTGGGAGTCAGTTCCTCTCCTGTCTCTTGTCAGACGTGTAGTAGAATGAGGCTCCTGACGATCAGGTGCCCCAGACCCCCGTCCAACACAGCGGCCAGAAAAGCAGGACATGGAGGACCTGATGAAAAGGCTATTGATCAGGAAGGATGACTAGCCTAGTGTATAATGTTCGTAGTGGAATTTCATATGTGCTGCAGCCTTATAACATGTATTTGGTGCTTTGTTTATGTAATTTCCTGTGCTCATGAAAGAAGACGTGATAGTTAAGCTGTGTGAAGTGCTGATGGAAGTAATTACTGGATTCCGGCCTAATGAGTCATTAGAGCTTTCCTTGAAAAACAGCGATAATGAGGACTTTGTTGTCATGGTCTCCTTTTAGCTGTGTATTTTTCTGTGAGTGCGCGTATTTTTCTTTGTGTGTATGCCATCAATATCTGCGTGCCGTTTCTTTCTGTAAGCCTAGTTTCAACTCATTAAAGACATCTGAAGTTTGGCTTAAACTAAGCACAGATGCTGCACTATGTTTTTTCCCCCCTATCAGTAGTCCAGATGTCTGCACATCTCTCCTTGTCTGTACTGAGCTCCAGACTCTGATGTGATTACATCTTCTGACTTTACCCTGTCTCTCTGATATCAGTTCTCTGGCCAACAGGTTTGAGGATTTGTACCTGTTCTGTAGTCACTCTGCTCTGATCCCAGTCTTGGATGCATATGTGATATGGCCTGAGGTGCTCCATGGGGCCAGTATAACACTAAGCTTGCTAGCACCAGAGATAAGAAACTGAGTAGAATGCCTTAATCCTGTAGGTGTCTGTACTAGCACACAGGTTCTCAGTCCGTTACAACCGCCCGGCACTTCCTTACCAAATTGCATCCTTGCTACCTTATCCTTCTTCACAACCCACAACACACACACACACACACACACACACGCATTCACAGCATCATTGCACTTGCACACACCCTCCCAGTCTCCCCGTTTCCATGCCGATGTTCTGTCCATCCTCCTCTCTCGCTCTCTGGCGTTGACCTCCCTGGGGACGGCCCTTTATTGAGCCAGTTTGCTTCACTCGGCCGAGCACAGCACAGCCGACCGACGCCTAGCCTACACACTCCAGCGCGGGGCTCCTCTGAGACCTCTAATGGGGGCTTGCATTCCCTTTGAATTCCCTCCATTCACATTACACAGATGCAGCTACCTGCAAGCCTTTGTGTTCCCTCAGCCATCGAATGTTCTCTTTTTTTACTCAGTTGCTCTAAATCTCTCATTAGTGCCGTCCTCTCCTCATAAATGCGGCGCAGGCTTGATCGTGATAAAGTGGACCGCATGAATGGCCGTGGGGAGGGTGATGTGCCTCAAAACACACGACTGCAAAGGCCTGCTTTGCCTCCATCCGCTGCATATTAATAGTAGACCTATTAATTTATGAGGGGATGACTAGCTTGTCTCCCGAGGCTGTTGCAGCCACGTGCCCAGTATATGGATGTAGCTGTGTTGGGAATGGATGCTAGACGTTGAAGTGGCCTGAATGATTGGTCTGATGTGTGCAGTAGCAGGGGGAAAAACTCTGAGGTGCACCCTCAGTTTCCCTTCGTGTGTTTATTTGCAAAGCAGTTTTGTTACAGAGACGCATTATTTCTCAGCCATTTGGTTCTTATCTCAGAGGAATGAGATTCTCCCCTCCCCTTTGAGGATTATTCTCTCTCTCTCTTTCTCTGTCTCTCTCTCTGTCTCTCTTTCATCTCTCACCATCATTTTGAAGCTTATTTATGAACTTTTGGGGCTTCTCCAGAGAAATAAAGGTATGCAAATGCCTACTATGAACTACAGTTTTAACACAAGACTCTCAGCAGAGGCAAATCCCAGATGTGCTGCATCAATGGCTTTCTCTCTCTCTCACACACACACACACACACACACTCTCTCTCTCTCTCTATCTATCCATCTATCTCTATATCTCTCTCTCAGTGTGTGTGTGTGTGCTTCTGTATTAGAGATTGACTTGGCTGTCTGGACTCACAGAAGTGGCTGGGTGTGTCAGACTCAGCAGCAGCAGCAGCAACCCCCTCAGCCCCACACCCGCTCTGTGCCAGTAGTAACAGCTCTGCAGGAACGGAGCGTGATCACGTCCCACCCAGAGTGTGAAGCAATGGGCCAATGAGGCGCTCCAAAGCTGCCGAAGACAATGCGTCTTTCATAGCTCCACGGATGGAATCACAAACGGCTCGGCTTTTTTTGTGTGTTTTTCGTGTGCCGGCTCCCGCAATTAAACAGCCCTCTTTAAAATGTGACTCACTCGCCCACGTCCTGTGTTTTGGTGTTTGTGTGTGTCGCTCTACTGCATACTGAGATGGCGCCGAGAGTGGTGTGTGTGTGTGTGTGTGTGTGTTGCCATTGAAATGCCCCCCGCCCACACCACCTCCACCACCACCACCACCACCACCACGAGTGCCAATGCAGTAAACAGAAATTGTGAAGGCGAGAACATCACATCTGCCAACAACAGCTGCATTTTAGAGATACCAAACGCAGCTGTCAAAAAACACTCAGCCTAGAGTTCAGCAGTCTACTTAGGGATGGAATTATTATTTTTTTGTTATTTTAAAATTGGTTTCTTCCTCAGGATTATGAATCAGTTTGCATGTCTTTTTACATTTACCCACCCAGCCACCAATTATGGGGAGTGCTTACCAGTCAGGAGTGTGTTTGAGATGTGCTCTCTCCTCCTGGCTAAAGCCTTCCGTCTCCCTGGAGGACTGTAAGCACTGCCAGGCAGGGAAATTAATGACGCTCCTAATTGAATGATGGAAATAAATGGCGAGGAAAACGAAAGAACAGACAGGGCGGTGAGCGAAGGAGAAGAGGGAGAGAGAAAGAAAGAGATAGAGAGAGAAAGAAAGCTTCCTGCTCAGAATTGGGCTAATTTTCGAGCACAGTCTTTTATCTGTTGGCCACGTGCTGTGTTTTGAGACCTGTCAGGTGGGAAGACTGGGAAAGTGGTTGATTGACAGGGCCGTGGGCAGTTTGCAATGGACAAGGAGAGGCTAGTGAGGGAGAGAGAGAGGAAGAGAGAGAGTGGCCTGCCCTGTCCAGTCAGCAGCTGACAGGGAGACAGACACCTGACGGCTCGGAGTCATTGGCAGACAGCACTTTGATTCGCTGTGGCTATCCCTCTCTGGTTTCCCCCAGCAATTAGGGCTTTCCACCGGCTAGCCTACAGCCAGAGCAGCCGAGCCGCAGGTTACACACGGCTGCTACAATTCATATGCAAGACACAACGCAATCATTAGTGCAGGAAAAGTGATGCCACCAATTATGTTCGGTTAGTCTCAACATTAGATACTCTCCACAACATTCCATGATATGTGTATTGTTTGTGTTTTTAAGTTTACCCTTTCATTTATTATTTTTTTTTTTTTTTATTATTACTGCTATTGTTTGTTTTTCTTGTTTTTCGGTAAAGTACTTCTGTTCTATGCTTGAAAAGTGCTATATAAATCAATGTTATTTATTTTTTATCATTATTGTGTACAGGAACACTTGCAGGGTTTGGTGTTTCCTAGTAGGGTAGTGTTGACAGGGTAAGAAAGACTGGGTGTGTATGAGAGAGTAGGGAAAGTGTATGGCTAATTGTGGTTTCAGGGTCTGGAGTTTGTAGGCTTGGCTTGGTCTCAGATACATAGGAGAACTTTTTAGGCAGTGTTGTCGTACACATGACCACTTCCATGTGCATGTATTCTAATTAGATGATTGTGACAATTGGCCCACTGATGATTAAAGTTATCCTGATTAAAATGGGTTGGCAAATATGAATTGTAAAGTTCCTCAGCAGCGTTGCTGGGGAGTGTTGGCCAGTGTATCATCACCGTAGCACTGCTGAGAGACATGCAGGAGCACCATGGGCGGGTGCAGGTCGGAGCAGTGACCTCTTTGTTGTGCGAGGGCCCGTGGTGATGAATGTGTTTGCCCGTGTTTACTGAACTCTTCTGCTCCTCCAGCGCCTCGCTGCAGAAATAAATTACCCAGAATACTCGGATATCTTCTTTTCCCATGTGTTTGGAGAGGCAAAAAAAACAGGGAAACAGAGTGAATGGCCACTTGTTTTGTGATGCAGAGGAAATTGCTTGGGTTTATCGGCGGATGAGGCATTTTTGACCTTGTTTTTCTTCTGTTGAAATGTTCACATGCTCATCCTGCTGTGTGCAAGAGCTAGATAATGCAGGCTTGATAAACCGTTACTCCTGCTCCCTAGCCGTGCTATTGAGAGTGAGATGCCCTTTCTCTGTGCAATTCTATCTGCCATTAAGACATGGCCATGATTTAGAATGACCCAGTCACTCTACAAAACCACTGTACCCTCTGAACAAAATCACAAATGTAGAGGCTTGATCAACTGTATGCATAGAAGCACATGAAAGACTCTATCAAGTAAGACTAAGAGAAAGGCAGTCTCCATAAGTTTCCCAATAAAACTGAATTTGGTTCACTTGACACCCCAAAGGCTGAAGATCTGTCTGCTCTCTACCGTTTGCCAATTTCTTTGACACTAATGAAAACGGAGAAGGTTATTTCAAGTTTTTGGTGGGGGGACAGGGATCAGAAAATTCCACAATGCAGGTTCTATTTTCTGAGTTCATGTAACTTCTCTCTCTCTTCTTTCTCTTCTTTTTTCATCTTCACTCTCAGGAAGACAGTTGAGAATTGGGGGCGGATTATGTCTATAAAGCGTTCACTTCGCTGTATTGCCCTCCCTTTCAAGAAAAGCAATAAGGCTTAAAATCACTTTAGAGGGCACGGGGGCCCTTTTGGAGAAAAAAAGGTTCAATTCAGTCAATTCCTTTGGTCCTCTTCAAAATGAACCTGCGCACGTTACCTCTGCACTCTCGCCACAATAAAAGTAAAGAAAAGATCACAGGTGCGTTTTGTAAAGGTAAAACACATTCCTTTGAAGATGGCCCCATGTGTAAGATCTGAGATATTGAAGCTAAAGAAGTAATCACTATTACAGATTGCCTTGGATTACATTTGAGACCCTTTATTCCTGTCCAATCCCGGACGAACCTGAAAACGTGTTCCAGACAAAGATACACCTGAAAGACTCCTCTGCTTTCCTGTTCCTCATCTTTTATTGATGGTGTGGGTCTTAGACAGAAAGCGTTGTTTCTGTACGGCTAAGTGCAAAAGGCTTGTGAAATGAAATCTGCTCCATATTAATGATGCTTCTCCCAGATTGAGCCCCTGGGCGACCCGCCGTTAATATTTTGTAGTTCTAGCAATGGATGGAAATACTCATTAAACCGGCCCAGCAGAAGAGACATACGGAGGCTTAGACTTGGATTTAATAAAATGCAAAATATGAGGCAGCTATATATGTCTTATCTGTGTGTGTGTGTGTGTGTGTGTTTGTGTTTTTGTGTTTGTATCTGTGTGTGTCTGTATGTGAAAGTATGTACTATTCCTGGGTTTAATGAAAGGCAAAATATGAGGCAGCTATAATATATTATATTACATATACACATATTGTGTGTCTGTGTGTGTGTGTGTTTGTGTGTCTGTGTGTGTGAAAGTATGTACTATTCCTGGGTCTTGTTTATGTTGTGTGTGGTGAGACCTTGCCTGTTACCTGCATAAGACCTGTGGCGAGCAGGAGGAGAGCGAAGAGACTCATCGCTCTCTCCATCTCGGCGAGCGTGAAAAGCGTTGCCATGAAACTCCATCAACGATGATGGGCTCGGTGGAGGACAGGAGAGATGGAGAAACAGAGAGAGAGAGAGAGAGAGAGAGAGAGAGAGAGAGAGAGAGAGAGAGAGAGAGAGAGGGAGGGAGCAGTTAAGAGTGGGTGTTTATGGAGGGGAGGGCTGTTTGGAGACCTGCATGGATCCGAGCAAGTAATAATACTCTGCACAGCAGACGTGACAAAATGCCCCCTCTGAAGTACGCAGTCGGAGAAAAAATGCTCGCTGTGGAATGTATTAGTGCGGCAATTACTGCGGAACCTCTCAACTCTCACCCCTCCCCAGGATCGGAATTCTCCACATCGCACCACCGTGAGGAGAGGAGTAATTACCCTTATGACAGCCGCTCTCTCTCTCTCTCTTTCATTCTCGGCTGTCTCTCTCTCTGTCACACAAGCTCACTCTCTCTTTCTCAGCTCTCCACCTTTCAAAGGCCATGTAAAGAGAAATGTTGGGCTGCAAATGAATGGCCCGGCGGGGCTTTTTCCGCCCTGTCTCATAACTGTCATGGGAACTAGCTGCCTGTTTCCACTCTTTCTTTCTCTCTCTCTCTCTCTCGCTCTCTCTCTCTCTCTATATATATATATATATATATATATATATATATATATATATATATATATATATATATATATATATATATATATATATCAGGCTTAGTATCGTGGCTTGTTTTTTATAATCTGTGTGTGCCCCAGTCTGTAAGCATGTCCTCCTACCACTCCATGCAGACACCTGAAGCACACTAGCTCAGCTCCTCCAACACCTCTCTCTCTCTCTCTCTCTCCCTCTCTCTCTTACACACACTCTCTCACTCTCTTTTTTCTTTCTCACTCTCTGTTGTTCACACTATCACTAGCATCACTGCCTCATGTCAGCCTTCACTGATCCTCCACAGAGCAGGTCAGAGGAAGCCGTTCCCTCTCTCTCTTTCTTCACGTCTCCCTCTCTCCCCCCTTTGTGTCCATCTCTCTGTTCCTTTAGAACACAAACACTGTCTCTCCATCTCTCCTTCTTTCTCACTCTTTTTGCTCCATCAGTAGCCTCACTGCCTCACGTATAAAGGAGCGGTTTTGGCCTGTTGCTGCTCTTCTATGGAGCAGGTCAGAGGCGGCCATTTTAGTCGCTAGTGCATGAGGCCAGGTGTGATGATGAAAAGTCTCTTTTTATATATATATATATATATATATATATATATATATATATATATTTTTTTTTTTTTTTTTGGGGCTTTTTATGCCTTTAATTGGATGGGACAGGAGATTGACAGGAATTAAGTGGGAGAGAGAGTCGGGGTGGGATCCGGAAAGGACCACAGGGCGGGAATCGAACCCGGGTCGCCGGCGTACGGTGCCCCAGCCAGTTGCGCCACGGCTGGGGCAATGATGATGAAAAGTCTCAAAGTGAGAGTTCCAAAAGTGTGTCATATTTCCTTCTCCTCGTAGTGTGCCTCAGATGCTCCTTGAGGCCTCTCCCCAGACTCTCACTACCCTGCTCCTAACAATCGGCGTGATATATGTCAGCCTGGTGCGGTGCGGTCCGCGGAGAAAGGCAGAGCAAGCAATAAACGGACAACTTCACAGTGCTCACATCTCCCTCCGTGTGATCACCACCGTGGCTCCCTCGTTCGCTGTCTGTGGAAAGCTAAGTGCAGCGCTGATTAATGCTAATGTCATCTCATAGAGCTTCAAAAGTGTTAGACAAGCTACATAAAAGTCTGCTTGCAGGGATTGTCACATAGAGGCGGTTGAAAATGCTCTATTATAGTCATGTTGCTTCTTGAAGTCTCTCGCTGTCTGGACCCCCCACTCAGGCCTAAT
>NC_055961.1:31667028-31677028 GCF_018492685.1 Alosa sapidissima | reverse complement strand
TGTTCCGGCCTCGTCCTTACCTTCATCACTGTCCTCCGTGGGTCCAGAGCAGGAGGGCCGCCCAGCCGTGCTTCCCTCTCCGTGACGTGAATAACTCCGCTGCCTGTCTGCTGCCTTCGGTGGCACCAGAGTGGACTAGTCCTGATTAAGTCTCCGCAGTAATGGCCGACAGATTGATGGACCCGATAGCGGAGGCTGGACGAAGAGAAACGGGGAGGCCAGCAGTGCCATCTGCCAGGGACGCTGCCTCCGCGTGGGCTAATTGCCCCCCCCCCCCGCCCCACCCCACCCCCGATTTGAGATTGATGTAAAGGCACCATATGCCTGGTGCAGGATGGCAGTGGAGGCTAGGGGGTCGGTAATGAGGACGGAGAGAGAGCGAGAGAGAGAGAGAGAGAGAGAGAGAGAGAGAGAGAGAGAGAGAGAGAGAGAGAGAGAGAGAGAGAGAGAGAGAGAGAGAGAGAGAGATGGATGGATGGATGTGAAGTCTCGGAGTCACAGTGAGTTTTTTACCTGTAAGGTTGGGCGGAAGACAAACTCAATACTCAAGATGTTGTTTTGGGAAATAAGTTCGGAGGAGGGGGGGGGGGTGGGGGGGGGGGGGGGTTTGATCAACTTGGAAACAGGTCAGTTGCATGTTACTATATGTTTTTTTTGTCTGCCTAATTTGGCCAAGACTAGATAGTAGAGGAGGTAGGCCAAAGGTTTAAGGGATCTGTGTGTGGGGTGGGTGGGTGGGTGAAAGGCATTAGCATGAATTAAAAGGACTGCTGTAGGCTTTCTCCATCTGCTGTGGATTTAAAGGCTCCATGCTAGTCCTGGGGCTGTGCTCATTTACAAAGGCTCCAGCAGGCAGGAGTAGCAGAGCCTAGAGCAGGCAACAGGGAAACATTTTGTTGACAAAAAAGCTAGAGTATTGTATATATTCAAATCATACAAAAAGATTATGCAGAGAAACACCCCCTGGACCATATCTGGGACTCATATATTCATGCACAGTGCTCAACCTCTCATAGCCACAACACACACACATACAAACTGACAAAGAGAGATTGAGAGAGAGAGAAAAGAAAAAGAAAAGCACAAAAGTGTGCCCACACTGAGAACAGAAAGAGACACACACAAAGTGAACAGCAAAGAAACACACTCAGAAACAAGCTTCAGTGAGAAAGAGAGAGATAGAGAACAGAAAAAGAAAAGCACAAAAGTGTACCCACACTGAGAACAGAAATACACACACAGTCAGAAACAAACTTCATAGAGGGAGAGAGAGAGAGAGAAAGAGAGGGAGAGAAAGAGAGAGAGAGAGAGAGAAAGAGAGAGAGAGGGAGAGAGAGGGAGAAGGAACGGGCACGGGTGTAATTGTCTACCAAGAGCGCCGTCGCCTCAATTGGGGAGCCAGAGCTAAGGCAATTGAAACAATCTGCTTGTTAAGCTCCCGCCGAGCCTGATAGCCAACAAGCCCCCCTCCACTGACCCCTCCACTCGGCCTCTCCTCCTGCAGGTCCGCCCCCACTCACAGCAGTCAACAGTCCCCCTCCAGAAGGGACCCGGTGAATGGCTAAAGGAGGGAGTGAGCTGTCCCTCTCCATTACAGGGCCCTATTTTGGAGCGAGAGGAAGGACACATGGTACTCAGCAGAAAGGGCTGAACAGTGGATGCCTATTAGAATCAGCATTGGGCCTTACTGTAGCTACGGGAAACGTGACGCTGGTGAGGGGGTGCTCCTCCTATTAAGCCTAGCACAGGCAGTACAAACAGCAGTTACATGCATGAGAAGGAGACATGCTAGCAACAACGGTTACATTATGGCAGGAACATGGAAGGGAATAATGTTAAGCTAGTAAATAGATTTTGTCTACTTAGCTTTAGTTAGACATTACCCATCAATCAAGTTAGGGCCCCATAGTGTTTCTCAACTAATTTGGGAATAGGTACCTCAGAGTTAATGCCTCATATTGACGTGCCAGTGGCAGAGGCTGCTGTGCATAGAGGCTGGTGCGTTGCATCCTCCATCTGTGGGAGTAGGAGGAAATTCAGTGTTTGGCTTAAGGGCAATTTGCAGCCTGGCTCAAACCCAGAGCCCTTTCCATACCAGGACAAGACCCCTCCGCACTGAGTCACTGCCTCCTCCTCCTCATCTGCAGAGGACCAGAGGAAGAGTTCATATGTATAAAACATGAGCCTTGTTAAGCACTTTACGGAAGATTTTGTCTGTTTTTAAGGAATTATCTCATGCTGTCTCAGAGCCTCCTAATTCTGAACCCCTTTAGTACTTTTCATCTAGTAGTAGCTAGATGAAAAGTAGGAGATGTCTCTCCTCTTTCCTGATGCAGCTGCCGCTGAGTAGCAGGAGACGTCTCTCCTCTTTCCTGATGCAGCTGCCGAGCGCTCCAGTATTGTGCCGAGCACAGCGCTTTGCTCTCCCTCTCCCTCTTCCTCTTCCTCTCCCTCTTTCTCTTCCTCTCCCTCTTTCTCTTTCTCTTTCTCTTCCTCTCCCTCTTTCTCTTTCTCTTTCTCTTCCTCTCCCTCTCCCTCTTTCTCTCCCTCTTCCTCCCCTCTGAAGTCTCCACCGTGTTCACCACGTAGACTCAATGCATTATTCAGCCTTTCAGCCCCTTTTCTCCAGCTGCCGCTACGCAACTACCATTCAGCCGTTTCGCACTGCTGTGCCCCCTTTACATACATTTGCGCGCTGCGAGGCGTAAACAAGTTTAAAAAAAGTGACTTTCGTTCGCCTCTCTGCTTATTTCGCTCTCCTCCCCCTCGGGCCCCCGTTTCTGCTCTAACGATGTTTCCTTCGCCACACCGTGCGCACGACATCCATGCAGTATTCAGCGGACGACACCGCACCACACACATGTGCCATGCGCACCACATCCATGCAGTATTCAGCGGACGACACCGCACCACACACATGTGCCATGCGCACCACATCCATGCAGTATTCAGCGGACGACACCGCACCACACACATGTGCCATGCGCACCACATCCATGCAGTATTCAGCGGACGACACCGCACCACACACATGTGCCATGCGCACCACATCCATGCAGTATTCAGCGGACGACACCGCACCACACACATGTGCCATGCGCACCACATCCATGCAGTATTCAGCGGACGACACCGCACCACACACATGTGCCATGCGCACCACATCCATGCAGTATTCAGCGGACGACACCGCACCACACACATGTGCCATTGCGAGGGGGCAGCGCACAGACACTGTATTATTGAAGGGGCTTAATCAGAAGTGGTGTCTGTCCGATCAATAGCCCCGTCGGTGCAGGAGGGGAGTAGAGGGTGCGGGGGCAATTAATGGCCCACAGGCTGCTCTTAATGGAGGCTGCCTCTGACTCCTCACGGTTTTGTGTCTGATTGGTTCAATCAGCCGTGTAATCAGAATTGTGTGGATGTGTGTGTGTGAGAGAGAATGTGTACATACTATATGTGTGTGTGTGTGTACAGTATATGTGTGTGTGTTTGTGTTTGTGTGTGCGACTGTGCGTGTGTGTGTGTGTCTGTGTGTTTGTGTGTGTTTGTGTTTGTATTTGTGTTTTTGTGTTTGTGTGCGTGCGCGTGCGTGTGCGTGTGCGTGTGTGTGTGTGTGTGTGTGTGTGTGTGTATGCGTGTGCGCGTGTTACAGTTTCAGGTTCAGGAACCAACTTTTCGAGCTGGCTGCTGATGCTGCAGTGTTGTGTGTGAGTGCATGGGGCTGGGCACTCACACACAACTCTCCAAATGAGCTGCGCTGATGCTCCAGGTGCTTATTGAGCTACCTGCAAAAGTGCTGAGCGCTGCTCTCCCCTCACTGCCCTCACCATTAATACTCATTCAGCCCCCAAACAGAACAGAAAGGCCATTCGTCGGGCGTGGAGGCCCCTAAACACTGACCATAGCACTTTCCCCCCCTACACATCACGCTGCCACTGCAGTCCTCGGTGGCCCCTCCACCCTACACACACACACACTCCACCCCACACACACACACACTCCACCCCACACACACACACACTCCACCCCACACACACACACATTCCCCCCCACACACACACACACTCCACCCCACACACACACACACACTCCACCCCACCTCAGTTAAATGTACAGGGTGATGCCGTCGCGCCGAGCCGTTAACGTGTCACATGGGCAATCAATACTCCGGCAGCAGCTCGTAGCTCTTCGGTATTAATGGGTTCGATTTCTCAAAATTGACTTTCAATTCCTCATTTGAGGGAACATGCGTTTGGGGAGATCATTTGTCAGGCCGCCGCGGAGCGGTACTGTGAAGGATTACTGCCCAAGCTGGGGCATCCAGCAGCCGGACGCAGTCAGTGGAGACGGACAGTGTTGTTCATGGGTAGTTTAAGGTCAGGCCTGTTGGGTTGAGACTGAGGAAAATGGAATATCAGGTCAGGGTTTGGCTGATGCGTTTAGTATCCATGGTCACAGCTCTACGCTGAATGGAACGGAAACAGGGGGCTTAGTCTGAGCCTCTTGTGAGCTTTGTTACCCTTTCTTCTGATATTTTTGCTAGCCTATCTCTTTTAGCTCAGAGTGCTTATCTCTTATGCCCCCCCCCCCCCCCCAACAAAAGACGGAGCTCATCGGAGGCATCCTGTGCTGTGGCAGATTGCGAAAAACCGCATGCAGCAGCAAAGCGGCGCTGGTTTGTCCCCAGGTGACCGCTGTACCCTCCGACCGTCATGCCGACCCAGCGTCCATCCACACCCACGGGGACAGGATGTCCGAGGGCCGGCCTCTCTGTGGGTCTCAGGGCTATCTACAAAGGCGCAGGGTGTCCACGGCTTTGATATTTTGACTTGATGGTCTGGCAGGTCTCTCGGAGATAACAGTCCAAGCTGATAGATGTGGCCGAGGAGCCATTCCCATTTGCCGCACGGCCACTATCATATCCGTACCATCTTGTGTGCAGTGAGGACTCACTGCCATTTCATTTCTCCAGCCCTAAAAGTGAACAGTTTATCTGATTTTAATAGCAGTATTAGAGCAAGATTGAGGCTCCTCTTGAAGTCCTATAACAGAGGTAACCAGTTGGGTACTCATACAATGACTAGACAATCTCCGTTTTTATAGCATGATGTGTGACTCAGTCACATCACAGAATGGAGCCGCAAAAGAGGCACACTTAGGGGCCTGGTGCGTACTGGGCTCATTAGTGTGAAGACCTGTGGGCTGGCTCTGCACTCGCCTTGGCGGGCTGTAAATAAAACAGGATGTGTCGCTGAAGAAGAACAGCTCGTGGACAGCTGCTATGGTTTGAAATTGCATTACAGCAGGAGCAGGGGGTGTCACACTGGGCCCCCCACTGCCCCACAACACCCCCACCCCCCACCCCAACTGCTGTGCGGGTTAGCCAGACCTGGCTAATCGTATTTCCTGCCCTGCTGAGCCTGATGGCCGATGCCCGATGGCTCGTTCACGATGGCTGTGATGCCACATGGGGAAAAGTAAGCCCTGTTTAATACCCAAGGGTAAGCAGGCAATCGTTTGAAATGCACAGTTTACATTTGTGGTGGCTTTTTTTTGTGGGAAGGAAATGAATTGCCACCCACTTTGCAGAAAGGGAAAAAAATTAAGAGGGAGAGAGTTTCAGCACCGTGGGTCAGTGGACAGCTCCGAGCAGACAGCTGGGTGCCATGAGCAGGGAAATAAATTATCTGCAGTAAAATGACACTTGTGTCGCTGCGATGAGAAATATTTTAGGCCCGAACAGAAAAGGGATGTTTTTGTCATGCTAAATGATGCATTCAAAATTTAATTGCTGCTAGATATTTTTCTCTATTTTCTCCCTCAATTTAACAAGGAGTTCATCAGATTTATTAATAATAATGCTAAAGTAGCCTCTAAGGCTCTCAACTACTCTTGGGTTTGACTTTACCACCAGCTCAAGAACAATATTTAGTATTCAAAGGAACACGCTTCACAGGTCCTAATTAGACTGAGGCAGATATCTTCAGCAGCTATAGTTTCCCCCTCAATATACGCTGTGTATGAGTGGCCTTGAGGTGTGTGTGTATTAGTTAACTTAAGGGTGTGTATGTGTGTGTGTGACATTGAGGGTGTGTATGCGTGTGTGACCTTAAGGATGTGTGTGTGTGTGTATGTGTGTGTGTGTGTGTGTGTGTGTGTGTGTGACTTTAAGGATGTGCTTTACCCACCCAGCTGGGCTGTTCCAGCAGGTAAACCCCTTTAGCAGGTAAACTGCTCGGACCCTGTGACTCCAGGTCAGGTGCTGCTGTTCTCCCTTGTTGAAATGAAAGGGATGACGATGCATTGTGTTCGTGCTGTGTGTACTGTGCTCACCTGAGAAACTGTTTTTGGGTTTGCTGTTCATACTTTGGCTCCTTTATCTGATGCAGCCCGAAGCGCACAATGACATGAAGGGCAAACTGTTGTTCTTTTGACAAGCACTTGTTAATTAACAAGTGCCACTTAATTGTGCTCTCCAGGGAACCTGTACCTTAACTTGAAGTGGGGTGGCTGCACTATAGAGGAAGACAGAGAGAGTGTGTGTGTGTGTGTGTGTGTGTGTGTGCATATGTGTGTGTGTGTGTGTGTGTGTGTGTGTGTTTGCATTGGAGCATTGGGGCATGCCTTCTGGAACCTCAGCTATCAGTGGCTGCAGTCACGTCTCAATTACGCGGTACACTGTAAACACGCTCCACATATGTTCCAGCTCCACAACCCCCCACCCCACCCCATCCGCTCTCGGTCACGCCGCTAAACGAACACGCCGCGGCCGTCACAGCGTTTCTCCTTCCCCCGGCGGGATGGCGGGCGCTGACACGCCTTGCGCGTGCCCATGTTTTGACGGACGCCGACGAGTCTGGCGGAGGAGATAGCAGCGGCGCTGATATATAGAGTGACTGGCCTCGCCTGCCCGCCCGGGCCGCTTTCTTCATGCTCCGCTGCACTCCAATCTCCACCCTCCCCTGCCCGGCTTTGTCTTTGCAGCGCTGAGACGTCCACACGCTCAGCTTTATAGACCCTTTCATCAATAAAAACAAAAGCAATGCTTGAACGTTCCATTTGGGCCCCAATCTACTTCCTCTACATTAAGATAACATATGGAATGTTAAAAACGAAGTCTTGTGGGGCCAACTATGATGCTGATAATGGAACTCTCTTGAAAGGGTCCATAGCGCCTTATACGGAGCTTATCCTGTAGGAAGGGTAGTGGTCATAGTAATGGCTAGTTGGAGCTAAACAAACAGGTGAATTCATTAGGGGAACGTGAACTATTTTCTTGAACAAGTTCCACAGTTCCACAGTTGAATTTATTCATTGTGTAACTTGAATACATTAATATGTGAACTATATTGTTCATTAAGAAAGGACTATATTTGTATATTGTATTCACCATCTGTGGTACAGGAAAATGTTAGTCTGAAGGGTGAGTGGTAGAGCAGAAATCACAGGTGAATTCCTTAAGACTATGTGAGCATACTCATTAAACAAGAATATGTGAACATACTCATTAAACAAGAATATGTGAACATACTCATTAAACAAGAATATGTGAACATACTCATTAAACAAGAATAATGTGAACTATATTCATTAAGCAAGAAAATGTGACCTATATTCATTATGCAGGAATACAGTATGTGAGCTATACCCATTAGGTAAGAATATGTGGATTATGTTATTCATTAAACAAGAATACTGTATGTTAACTATATTCATTAAGTAAGGAATTATGTTTAATAGGTATATGAGATGGTGTCTGTGTCTCTGAGATGGCAGTGGAAATGTGGATGGAAGTGGCGTGTGTTTAAAACGAGTGCGTGTTTGCACAATGTGTCTGTGTGCGCTGCATATTTGTATACGACACGAGTGCCTGCGATCTTTGCTCTGCGGCGGATTCCTTGTGCGCCCCCTCCCAAAGCAAACTGACTCTAATCTCTTCCGATATTATCTGAAATCCCTCATCGCATGCTGAGAGGATCGGATGAAGCATGCTAGCTCGGATAGGATTTATCAAACAAACATACAAATGCTCTTAAACCTGCTGACCACGACCCATACTGTTTGAGTATATTTGAGAGCATTAACGCACTTTCCACACAACAAGTGTCTACTATGTACTGTTATTCAGTGCTTCTGAATGCGGTTTGTCGCTGTGTTTTAGTGAAGGTTGTGATGCTTCTCTTCCACAGGTACTCAGAGGAGGAGGTCAGGCAGAAGGTGGGCACCTTCCGGCAGATGCTGATGGAGAAGGAGGGGGTGATCACCAGAGAAGGCTCCCACGCACAGCCACCGTAAGCCACACTCACAAATCCATATGTGTCTGTGTGTGTGTGTGTGTGTGTGTGTGTGTGTGTGTGTGTGTGTGTGTGTGTGTGTGTGTGTGTGTGTGTGTGTCAGTGTCACACGTCACACACATCAGTCATCCCGGATGCTCGCTACAGGGGTGTGTGAGTGTGATTTACGGCGTTTCCCAATAGGCCATGATGATTGGCCTCATGATTGTGATGGATCCTGGACACAGAGCTCATTAGTAGGCAATGTGCTCTAAGCCTGAGAGAGAGAGAGGGAGAGGGAGGGGAAAGACAGAAGGGGTAGGGGGAGAGAGAGAGAGAGAGAGAGAGAGAGAGAGAGAGAGAGAGAGAGAGGTTACTCATGACTGGGGAACAGTCTACCTATATACATTGACATTTCAGGGGATTTTTTGTTTTTCTTATTGCTTTGTTATCAGAGCATGTCCACAATACCAAATAAATGATGTATGTTAGTATGTGTGAGCCAAAGGCTGTTATGATTAGAGTTTGGAGGAGATATTTGTCTCTGTAAAGTTGATGGGTTGGTTGGGTGTGTTGGTTTGGCACGTTTGCATGTTTTCCACGTTTTGCAATTAGCACCTAATGTTCATGATTCAAATTCATGGCAAGTTGATGGTTTCCTCCTCCTGCTCTCCCTTGTCTCAAGGCACTCTCTTCCTCACACTCTTCCTCACACCATACCCCCCACACACATATGCATATTTTTTATTAAAGCTTTAGGCTGCACAAACATGTCTACACCGCTGACTATTGCTTGTCTGGAAAATCCAGACCCAAATCCGAAAGATTAAGCGTCTGGCTACGAGTAATGAAAATGGCCCAACTAGAGGGGCGGCACCAAGCATGCATTTGAAAATATCCCTGCACGCTATTGGATAACACTACGACCAATGTTTACGGACTTTGGCTTTGACTTTGGCTTTGACTTTGACATGGCAGCGCTGTCGTCATCTGTTTAGTTTGCGTCTGGCCCGCCTATATCAGATACACCGATATGATTGGTGCAGCTTAGCTCCAACGGAATGATAATGAGCATTATTACTCATCGCCAAAGTGACTCGCTGAGCAAATTCAATTTGTGCTCTCGCGAGAAGTCTGGATTTCCAGAGTAGATCTATTGGGATATTTTTGGATTATTTGTCTGCTGAATTATCAATATCATGTGCTCTACATATGACACATGCTGCCCAGGTGCTAACTGTACACAGCAAGTTGGGTTTCCAGCTGCAGTTTGACATTTCCGGTAAAAAGTATAATGTGTATCATATCGCAGTATATTGGTATGTATTGTATCGTGAGTGACCCATGTATCATGATGTGTATCGTATCGTGAGATCCTTATCAATGCACAGCCCTAACACACACACACACACACACACACACACACACACACACACACACACACACACACACACACACACACGCATACACACACTCTGTCTCTCCCTCCCTCACATACACACATACACACACACACAAACACAGCATGTACACATATTCTCTCTTTCTCTCTCTTGCTCTCTCTCTCTCTTGCTCTCTCTCTCTCTCTCTCTCTCTGTCTCTGTTCATCTCTCAGCACTGTTAGATGCAGGGCTGTTGAGTGGCTCTGAGAATTCTCTCCTCTGTCTCGGCACTCTGTAAGGCCGTGTCCACAACCGTGTCAGCTACAACATCAGAGCACTAGT